>NC_073692.1:413754539-413834707 GCF_029784155.1 Uranotaenia lowii
AATGTTCAATACGAACTGTCTCGCTACGGTATGGAAGAAGTTCGGCTTTATTCAGGCGGTACAAAACGTTTTTACAGTCTTATGGTAAAGTGACTAATTTAAACTTTTAATATACTTAAAAAGAATAATAAAACAATTTTTTTCGTAGCTTTCTCAATTTGCTACGTCTCCACGGTCTTTGATCGAAGGGGACTACCTGGAGCTGACTTATACACGGCCAAACAAATCGATCAAAACTGTCGCCGGAGTGATTGCGCAAATAAGTCCCAACATGTTGTTGTTCGAAACAGAAGAACCACTCAAAAACGACATTAAATGGCGAATCAAATTTAGCCCGAATCGAATTCCCATCCGGATGGAATACCAGGCCCTGGAACTTGTCGCAAAGCAGAAGCTGAGTCGATTTTTCTTTCCCTCTGATACCCCAGGACGCAGCAGTGGCAGGACTGACAGCATGTAAGCTACTTCGTTTATTATTATTATTTTTATTATAAGGTATTATTTTATTCTTTTAATTTGATTTGACTTGGGTTAAATTTTAAGTTTATTTTGCTAAACTGTCATATTTTATCGCTGAAACATCAATACAAATTGTATGCAAGTTACTTTAGTTGCAAAGACGTATGAGTGAGGCTGCTCACTCTAATAACAAAAAGTTCGCTTACCTGTGAATATTATATAAAAAAAATTACTCTCTAGTAGTGCCAAATGACTTCGGAAAATGTGTTAGTGAACATTATAAAAACATACATACTTAGAGAAAATGCAATGAAAAAATGGTTTAATGATTTTCTAAAGGCATTTATACCAATTTCAGTAACAATTTTGAGTGGTTCAACAAAAACATGATCTCGAACGCGGAACAGCAGATTGCGGTTCGAAATATTGTTAACCGAACATCTGGTTCGACACCATACATTCTTTTTGGTCCTCCTGGAACTGGGAAAACATCCACCCTTGTCGAAGCAATCGCTCAGATCTGGAAACTGAAACCAAACATTTTCATACTCGTTACGGCTACTTCAAATTTTGCTTGCAATGAATTGGCCGAGCGTTTGCTGCAAATCCTTCCTAAAGAAGCGGTATTTCGCTTTTTCTCCAAACGGGCGGAGCGAATGATGGGCGATATGTCTTACGGCCTGATAGAGTGCTCGAATTTAAACACCGGATCGTATCGACTGCCTTCGGCGAAAGAAATCTATGAAACCCGGATTGTAATTAGTACACTTACCTCTGCAGGAAAGTTGGTTCAAGCAAAGATCAAACCAGGACATTTTGGCTATGTTTTCATTGATGAATGTGGAAGTGCGACCGAAGGTTCAGCGCTAGTGCCAATAGCTGGCATCATAACGACGGATCAACAAATTTTGGGAACAATCGTTCTTTCTGGTGATCCACTGCAGTTGGGACCGGTTACGCGCTCTGAATTCGCCGCTGACATGGGTTTGAATGTTTCCATGTTGGAGCGTCTTATGAATTTACAGGTTTACAGAAAGAATTCGTCAACCGGTGCTCACGACAATCGTTTCATCACAAAGCTTCTCAAGAATTATCGGTCTCACACTGCTATACTAAATTTTTCTAATGAAAAATTCTATCAAAATGAACTTGAAGCTTGTGCATCCGAGGAAAACACTCATTGGGCCCTTGACTGGCCTGAACTACCATCACTGAAGTTCCCTATAATTTTTGAATCCACTATGGGAAGATTAGCTCGCGACAAAATTTCCACAAGTTATTACAATAAAAAGGAAATCGATATGGTTACATTTTATCTCCAGAAAATCATATCCTGTGGCATCAACGACAGACCTATTCAGCAGACGGACATTGGAATTGTGAGTCCTTATCGTAAACAATGCTTGGAATTGAAACAAATGTGCCAACAACGTGGTTGGAACGATATACAGGTGGGATCGGTGGAGTCTTTCCAAGGACGGGAAAAAGCAATCATGATTCTCACTACGGTTCGCTCCGGTACCTCGGGAGTTGGCTTCCTGAACAACGTCAAACGACTAAATGTTGCCCTCACACGTGCCAAAGCACTTCTTATTGTAATTGGAAATCCAGAAACATTGCAGCAGGATGTCAATTGGTACGAGTTTATCCGGTACTGTCACAAGCAAGGAGCAATTAGAGGAGTAAAATTTAATTTCACTGATGAACCGCATGCTATACAGGAAGCTACCAAGGTTGATTCTTGGAAACCTCAACAAAACCTCGACTTAGATTTGGTGGTTAAGAATATTGAAACAATAAATTTGTAAGAAATGTAATATTTTAAGACTTGGTCATATGTGTTTTTCGATATTATTTGTTAATATTTTGTGTGTGTTTAAAATAAAATTCTTCTTTGATTAAAAATGTTTCACTGTTTTTCGCTGGATTTAAATAGTTGAATTTAATTTAACAATAATCGAATTTTTATTTATGGGTTTTGAAAATTAAACAACTACACTATATTTATAGGGCTACCCTATACTATACCATAGGCTATATAGCATCCGTTTGCTTTTTATGACATTTATGGTCAACAATTTTAGGATGAGCCTAGACGTCATCTAGCCTCGTGTAGCTTTGAAAAAGTGATAAATCCTAGTAACCTAATTTTTAATGTCTCAGACTTTTCACATTCCAGATTATCGCTCATCGAACATTCTTCCTCAGAATCCGAAACGTTCAATACTTTCATAATAACTTAATCTGGAACAAAAAAACGCGTAAAATTTCTTATATTATAGGTTTTTTCCTAGAAAGATAATGATCCCTCAAAAACCTTCACCCGAGGATGCAGAGACAGAATCAGCGGCTATCGGCCGGAAGCGATCGAATGCTCGCAATAAAGATTTCCACCGACATTACTTGGCTTTGTGTCGAGCAAGAAATTTTCAGCCTCTAGCTGAATTAACTTCCGGAGGCAAGCGCAAATCTAGTAAGAATCTGCTAGGTATTGATTTCTTCGGGGATCGATTCAAGGAAACCGATTGGCAGTTGATCTCCGATGCCTTGGTCCAGGACACTTCACTAGAACTGGTAGCAATCCGACTGAGAAAGGTGATCTGCGATGGTGAGCTTTAAATATCTTTATTGTTAGAATCTTGGTTGTATTTCTGTTTTCTACGTACAGTTCTTGAAAATGGATCACAGCGAGCTTCGGACTCGGTTGTAGACCGGCCAAGTCTGTTAACTAAACGGCTGTTCACTCGACTTATGGAAGCATTAGCGCATTTTTTGTCCCAGAACCAAAAGGTGCGGGTGTTTATGTTAGAGGCCCTGCCCATCCAAGGGATTTTTATGGCAACCTTGATAAATGTAAGTAGTAAGAACATTTAATTGATGATTTAAATTTTTAAACACTCAGCTTATGTCGAGAACTTTCAGCTACATAGGTAGTGTAATTGTTATTTCTAGACATTTAGAAATTTCATATTTCATAACTAGGTACGAAGTGATGAAATGAATTCAAAATTTAAATTAAATTTTGGATTCATGATTACAATTTAGATTATAATATTTTAACAAAATTAGATAAGACTATCGATACATTTTCTATACGGCGTTTGAAGCATCATCGAATAATTATTATCTCCACGTTCATAGGGTCTTCAGCAAAATTATTCCATTACCGAGCTGAGCCTAGCTCGGAGTGCAATACGAGATGGCGGGTGTGAAGCCATTTGTGCCGCTGTTATGCATTTACCAAAGATCGAAACTTTAAATCTTTCTGGTTGCCAGCTTACACCACGTGGCTGCCTTGCGGTGGCAGAGTTGGTAAAATATCAGAAAATTCAACGTTTTGCCGAAAGCTGGCAATGTTCGTTGCGATACCGAAGTATTGATACAAGCAAAATGCAAGGCTTGCGGTACCTGCTGCTAAATTCCAATCCGTGCATTGGAGACGATGGTTTACAGGAAATTACTGAGGTGTTGAAGGACGACGAGTGGATCCGGCAAGTGCATTTTCGAAACTGCGGATTAACGGATAAAGGCGCCAAATTTTTGGTAGATTGTTTGAACATCAATAAAACTATTGAAAAATTTGATATCAGAACGAACGCGGGAATTTCAAAGGAGGCATGTCGCGAAATTTTGGTCAAGCTGGGTGTTGAAGTCGAGTCATCCGACAGTAGCCAGTCTCTGAAAGATAGCCTAATTGAAGGGGCTCCACGAATGAAACCTTCGGAACAGATAAAGTATCTCCAACAACAGTTGAATGCTGAACGACTTCGATGTACTCAGCTTCAAATGATGGTGGAACAGATGCATTTGCAACAAACTGAATGTTTGGTTCAACTTAATCAAATGAAGCAGGAATTCAATCTCGTTGTTACTGAGTATGATTAAAACATCATTTTAACATGAATTATCATTAAAATTCAAATTTCATTTGTAGGCGAGATACTTTGCTGAAATTCATGCAGCGAATGGATAAACCTCGACCGAAAAGCAGAAAGTCAACTATCCGTAAAAGCAAGAGCGAAGCTCTACCCTCGGCGTTATTCAGTCGATCGATGAATATGAGACCGAATAGCGGAAGTAGTCGAAACAACGGATCAAAATCTGAAATGACGCTCCGATGGATTAAAAATCGTCAGCAAACAGGACTGACAAAAAAGAACACCGGTAGCATGAAACATTTCAATATAATTGAACGGGCTATCGGAGATGGTAGTTTGAATCCAGCGCAACTGGATGATATTGCAGAATTAAATGAAGAGCTGAACTCAGTACACCATAAGAAGATCAACGAAGAAGGATTCGGTGATGTTGGAATGGTTAAAAAAGTATCTTTGCAGCGAAGGGAAGTCAATGTCACTCAAATAACGGATGGGAAAGATGATACGAGTGTAGAACATTTCTTCCACAGCATAGACAAATCAACGCATGATTTTTCACCTGAGAATCGCAGTGAAGATGAAAAACTCAGCGATTGTTTGAGCTTATCTTCAAGCTGCGATGAAGAAAGGTCTGATGAAGACATTGAAGCTGACGAGAGCGTTAACTCAATATCTGGAGCTGACCTGTTACAGATGATTGTAAAGAAAAGGTTAGTGGAACAATCCAATGATGCACAATCGTTATTCATGAGTGCGTATAGTGGTAACGAGTGTTAGATGGTGTAGGCTCGAAGGCTTTTCTTATATTTTTAAGGTCATTTTAGAACTTTTCGGAGCAAACGTACAATAAATTTCGAATAAATCAAAAATGTTATTGTTATCCTTTTTCTGTTGGTAGAATGATGATATGAAATAGAAACTTAATCTTTTTTTTATCATTGCACTTATGCGGCCAATTGAGCAACATGACACCTGATGATCAAAAATTCATATTATAGAAGTTCATCCGAACTTTCATTTTTTGACCTGAAGCGCGAGACTACAACAACGAGCTCAATTTCAGCGACTCACATGTACGCACGTCACTCGATTCGCAACATGAATCCTGAACATGAAATTTTAGTGAAGTCAGTAAAGTGCAGTATCTACAACTGAGATACGATCAAACAAAAACGTGCAGAGACCACGTGCACAACTCGCAACGCTGCGCGCAATTTCAACATTCGTATGGTTTACCCAGAAAGAGAAATTATTTATAAGGTTCTAATGATAGTGCTTGAGTTCGGCTCAACCCAAACGTGCGTGTTTTGAGTTTCATGTGTGTAAGAACCGTGACAAGAAAAGTCACACGTCGTGCGCGTGTTTGTTTTTGTTCGGTGCAATTTCGTTTGAATTCGCGTAATAAATTTGTCACTAAATATATAAAGTTCATTCACTTTTAAAGGATGCTATCAAAGAATACAGAAAAGAAATTGCAGCGGAAAATTCGCCGATGTCAACAGCTAATCGGTGCAGAAACTGGAATTACGTTCAGCGATTCTCCCACTAAGGTTATATTATTTCTAATATAGATTTTATTTGTAATTTGTAATTTATTAACTTTAACACAGCCTGTCAGTTACAATTAACTATTAGTTCATCAAGTTATTCTTATGTTACTTACTTTTCCGCAGAATATTGCTGTGTGTAACGCAGGTTTATCTACAGGACTGCGACAAGAAGTTTTATTGGAAGAAGTACTGGCACATAATCCTGGTCAGCTGGAAGATGTATATCTACCGGTGGGTAAATCTTATTGCTTTTTGCTGTTCGATTCCTGTGAAAGCAGTCAGCGTGTAAGTCAGGCGATGAATGGGATTTCTCGGCTTGGCCAAGATGAATGTGTGTTACTGATGGCTTTCGTCGAAGAAGTACCCTCTTACAATACAGAAGTAACCGAAGAACTACCGGCAGGATTGATTGTGTCCAGAGATTTTATTGATGAGTCCTTTGAAAAAATGCTCATGCAGTCAGTTAATTGGGATGAGGAAGATTGTGGAACTCTTAAGCATCGTCGTGTAAGACATTTCGGATATGAATTTCTCTACGGCACCAATAACATTGATAGAAGTAAACCCCTTCAACAGAATATTCCTAAGGAGCTAGACAGTTTATGGGAAAAACTAAAACAACAACATCCGAATCTTTCATGGCATGTACCAGATCAATTGACTGTTAATCGATACGAGGTTGGCCAAGGAATCCCTCCACACGTGGACACCCACAGTGCTTTCCAGGATCCTATTGTTTCTCTGTCATTAGGAAGCGATATTGTTATGGACTTTCGAAATACTAAAGGTTGTCATGTAAGCGTTGATGTTCCACGTAGGTCGTTATTAATAATGAGTGGCGAAAGTCGTTATGGTTGGACACACGGCATAACCCCTAGAAAAATGGATACCATCAAAATGGGGAAGAGTTTAAGTGTGAGAAGAAGAGATGTTCGAGTTTCGTTCACCTTTCGAAAACTTAACGATGGACCATGTCGTTGTAATTTTCATGCATTGTGTGATACATTTTTGGAGGAAAAAAGTAGTTGTAGAGATCACCTACTAGAAAATGCCGCCCAAGTTGAATTGGAAAATGTTCACAAAGTTTACAACGAAATTGCAAAACACTTCAGTGAAACCAGACATTCGCCCTGGCCAAAGGTAGAGGATTTTCTAAGTTCCTTAAACGCTGGATCGCTTCTTCTAGATATTGGCTGTGGTAATGGAAAGTATTTAGGCCTTAATAAGAGCCTAATAAATGTAGGCTGTGATCGCAGCGACGGCTTGCTTAAAGTATGCGCTGAACGCGGCTTTCAAGTTGTACAAAGCAATTGTCTAGCCTTACCGTTTCGTTCATCCAGTGCCGATGCTTGCATCAGTATAGCAGTTATTCACCACCTGGCCACAGAAGAGCGCCGGAAAAAATCGGTTTCAGAAATGGTACGTGTGCTGAAACCGGCTGGTCGTGCTCTGATTTATGTCTGGGCTAAAAACCAAGAGGCAAATTTGAAAAAATCAAGTTATTTACGACAGAACAAACAAAATCGAAAATCAAAAAATGAAGAAGTTCCAGTAGTGCAGCAAGGATCGCCAAATGACAATCAAGCTACGGTACTGCCGGTCCATACGAATCGAACACAATTTCAACATCAGGACCTATTGGTGCCATGGAAACTGCGCAACGTCGAATCGCAAAAAGCGGACCCTCCTAAGGTAACTTTTTTACGCTATTATCACGTTTTCGAAGAGAATGAACTTGAGCAACTCTGTAATACCATTGGAGGAATTACGATTGAAAAAAGCTATTATGACCAAGGCAATTGGTGTGTTATATTTAAGAAAAATTAATTATCTTATTTTAAGTTATTTTTCTTGTTCCGAAAACCTTTGTCTCAAATCTCTTCATCGGTAGACTTGATAACGCTATAAAATGTAACTAAATCCTCACGATTGTAGTTCTCCAACAACTCGATCAATTGTGGTAGCTTTGTCTTCACGCTCACTCCTTTGAATTTGAATTTGTCGATGTAGAGATCTGTAAGTATTCCGTAAATACGGTTCAATATAGTTGGTTGCTTTTTGAATTCGGACTCAATCGCATGTTGGTTTTTTAGTAAATCCTGATATTCTTGTGATAGTGTTGAAAACTCCTCGTCATTTCGTATGTCCAAGTCAATTAAAGCTTGAAGAATTTGAAAATCTTTGGTGAGTTTGTTGTAATGTAAAATTTTGGGCTCTATGAGTTCAATCAACGCGGGAATCGTTTGTTCATTTATATCTGTAAGTAAAAAGATTGAATAGTTTTAAACATCTCATTCAAAGCAATCTATGTAAACCTACTGGTAACAATTTCCAGCTTTATTCTTTTTTTAGTCGCTTCTTTGGTGATGAAATCCTTCAAAATCGAAATAGTTGATATATTATCGCTCTTATATTCGGCTTCGCCTTTCCCATATTCACAAACAAGCAGTGTGCTGAGAAACACATGTCGAAAAACGTATCGCACACGATCGGTTCCATAGAACTTTTCCGGTATCTCTGGAATGCTAAGAATCAACCACTGGTGCATCTCGGCCAAGCTGAATGCTCCTCGCAGGGTAAGTACGTTCATCTGTCTAGTTCCAAGTTTTTCCTCTTCCAAGTTGTGAACGATCATGTGCAGTGAAAGCGGTTTGATGGGATAACGCTTCAGTTGACAACATTTTGGTTGCAAGTTTGGAGTAATGTAGACCTGCAGAGTTCCGTTCTGGCCTTCAACAGTGCGGAACTGAAGATCCACTCGATTTGTGTTAGATTGGCACCGATAACTAGCCAGCAAACTATTACCGCTCTGACGAAAGAGAAAGGAAGCTTGTTTTTAATCTCTATAGCCAAACAAAAGATTCAAGATTGAAACATCATCTCAATCATTCACTGAAACATTCTTGATCCGCTTTTTGAAAGTGTTTAGATATTTTAGAATTAGAGGTGCAAAGATATCCCTTCATGCTAAATACATGCAAAGTTGCAAAATGATTCTTTCTCCGTTACGAACAGAACGTCGCACGTGTCTGCAAGTAAAAGTCAGCCGTGCGATAAAATCCTTTGACTGCACGTTCAGAAATATTCATACGATTCTCCGAAGTTAGAATCACTTGCAAGTCCGAAGATAAAATTACTTGAGCCGAACAGAAAGAATCATTTCCAAAGATTGCGACATGCTTGCAAGTTTTAAAACTTGCAAGTTACAGAACATCGTCGTTACATTCTCCCAACGAAGATGTATGTTTGCAAATTTGCATTTTAACGAATCTAAACGTTCGACTCGTTCTTGTGTGGCTCGTTTCATTCCACCAACCTAAGCCGAGCCCCCGTAGGAAGAAAACGGTTTAGATTTTTTGTAGTTTTATTCAAGTGTCGTATTCCATTTATGAAAAACGCACTCTTGAAATGTCTGCTCTTATGTGAGAGCTGATAACACATTTTTCGTAAATTTTTGTAAAAGATTAATGTTTTTCCGTCAGCGTGTCTTGCATTCTCATAACAAAATTTTGCTCAATATTAATTATTAAAAAAATATGAGGAGTATATTCCCTTTTAATATATGCCTGCTCCCAAATGCTGTAATCTACTATAGAGGATTTTGTGGCGCTACTGCTTAGTTATTGTCTCCCATCGGGGGATAAACTCCTTGTTTAAAAGGATAGCCTGCAGCCTAAAATCTTGTACACTGAAGTGCGTTGTGCATATCTTCAAGTACTGGTCAGTATTATATTTCGTCCGCAAGCTTTTAACCACCCAACCTTCAGTTTGTGGTCACGCGGAAACCAGAAAAATTTAAGCTTTTTCAAGCAAAGCTCATTGCCTTCATAATTTGAACATCGATTAACTGCACACTTCATCATTTTATTTTCAAAATAAACGGTATCCACCGTGCTACAACACAACACGATTCTGCGGTGCAAGCTGAAATAAACTAACCGAGCATGAAGACACCAACTTATCCTTTCCAACTTTCGTTGCCGAACGGCAACTGAAAGGATGATTGAAATTTCCGTACACTCATCCGAAAAGGAAACGTTAAATTCACCTGGATTTTCACGTAGGCGCTCGTTACGTGAATTTTTGCTTGACTTACGTGAATCACTTAGAGGTCAATAAAAAAACACTTGATCCTTACGTGAAACTCACACAATTATATTCTGTCAAAATGAAGACACATTCGATTTACGTGAAAATCCAATGATCCGCCAAGTATAGACGGAATGGGTGCATTCTATGTGATGTTCACGTAGCTCTTAATGGGTCATTCACGTTAAATCTCTGTAAAAGAATACCGACTCAATATGGCGTGGTTCCAAGTTCTAGCAAAGTTGTTACAGGCAAATAGAGACATTTTGAAGCTGTCTTTTGTAAGTATAAAGAATTAAGCTGTTTGATTGTTATTTACAACCTTTTCTATTTCTTCTATTTAAACAGAATGTGGAATCGGGTCAGCTGCAATTTCAGATAACCGCTATGGAGGCACATCAATTTCGGAAAATGCCATTTTTTGGACGATGATATTGTGTCAATTAAATGAAAAGTGAATGTGTAAATAGTGTAGTTGTGAAAGTGAAAAAATGGCACAGTGTTTTGTAAATGATGTGGCATAATAAAAATCCTTAAAAATAAAATATTTTTTATTTAAATGAAACGAAAAAAAATCCTACATTCTTATTTCAATGAAATCTATGTGAATCGCATGTAGCAGAACGAATCCCTTTTCACATTCGATCTACGTTATCTTCACATACAACGCATATGAAAATTACGTAAATTCTGCTTGCTGTGTGAGCTCTGTTTGCTACCTGAAGTTCACGTAGGTTCCACGTGATTTTCATGGTGGCAAAAATCCATGTACATTTTCACGTAGCGTTCATGTGAAAAGTTTTTTCCGTGTATCCTTTCCTTTCTCCGTGGGCTCGGCTTAAGCGGGCCATAGACTACACAACATTTGTACAAATGCGATGAAATTCAATGACATTCTGTCGCTGTGAACACGACTTGCATCGTGTATAGCACTGCTTTAATGAGCGCTCAAACGGTTTGAGTAAAATCGGTCCGGATCGAAAAATTTTGTACAAACCACCATGGCATGGTGTATGGTGCTGTTTGTACAAAATTTAGGCCATTTACTCAGCCCCAGCCTGGGTGGAGGTGGTTTTTCGTTGTTGCTGTTTTCGCCAGCCATCTTTCGTGTTCGCGCGAAATTTGTTTGTATCGTGTGTGGGCGAGCATAGATCAAACAATCGTCATGGAATCATCGAATTTGCACGAGCCATTTGTGAAGTCTATGGCTTTAGGTTGGTGGAAGAAACCGAGCCACACTACAATAACGAGTTGAACGTTTGGATTCGTTGCAAACATATTTACATCGTCGTTGGGGGAACGTATCGAACCGCACGAGAAGGATTATAGCATTCTGAAACTTTGCAAACGTACACCACATCACCGCGCGTTAGCAAGCAACTTGCAGACATGTTGCAATCTTCGGAAACGATTATTTCTGTTCGGCTCAAGTGATTTTGTCTTCGGACTTGCAAGTGATCCTCACTTCGGAGAATCGTTTCAATTTTTCGGAACGTGCAGTCAACGGATTTTATCGCACGGCTGACTTTAATTACAGACACGTTCGACGTTCTGTTCGTAACGGAGAAAGAATCATTTCGCAAGATAATTCTTTCGTTGCTGACGTCGGGCTGTTAGAATCGGCTTAAAATCGCGCGCTGTATGCTATATGAAGGGATCTTTGCACCTCTGTTTGAAATACATTACCATTTTATCACATTCGCTGAAGCTAACGACTGCCGAGTTCTTCTCCACATCGATCAAGTTAATTGGAGCATCGCATTGTAGTAGAACATGCTCAATCGGCGTAGGTAACTCAATGGTCAACATGTATATTGCATCTTCTTGACATAAAAGTAAAGAATCGTTGACTGGCAACATAGGTATTGCCGACAATCCAGTTGATAGCGCTTGCGTTGAAAGCTGATATCGTTCCCTTTCTTTGATAATTTCCTGTTCCAATTCGTAAATTTCAGCTCGTAGTTTGTGTAGCTTTGAAGAAGAGTTCGGTACTGTTGCCCCTGCAGATCCTCCCTTGTTGGTATCGCTTAGACTCTTGCTAATGCACTGAGTCGTCAACCCAAAAACTCTTCCCGAATACGTACAGACTACGATCTCAGAATAATTATTCGCCCCAACGCACCCACCTTGGACGCTTGAAATGCTTTCATTGAAATTTTCTCTGTAGATTTGTGTACATTCCATCTCGAACTGGTATTCGTCCGAGTTCATCGTGAAAACCTGCAAAGTTCCATCACGCCTACCTACGATCAGTTCATCTTTTCCATCACCAGACAGGTCGTATGTTCCGATCGTGGTGACTGCACTAAGATTTTCTCGATCCTCGACCAAAGTTTCTCGCTTGACTTCACTAGACAGTAAACTATTGTGGAACAGTATAACCTTTCCATCGGCGAAGCCACACAAAAACCTATCGCCGAGACCTTTCGGAACATGCAGCACTGTTGGAACACTTTCTAGTTCCAAAGTTTGGCGTACTCTGGAATGCTCCAATATACGAAGAACTCGTCCCGAACACGCTAGTATCGTTATGAGACGACTCGTCTTAAATGGAATAAATTTATGATTATTACTACATTTTATACATTCATTTATCTCCATGAACTCACGTTGTTGGGAGTAAGTCCTGCCACATCGACTATAGCATCCCCACAAAGATATGATCCGATTTCTTTGCAATCACGGTAGTGGTTATAAACATGATTCCCACAGACCAAAAGATCACTTCCGCTCACAAACATTGAACGGATGTTTTCTGTTAGATTGGTTTCGAATGCCAAAAACATCTTTCCCTTTTTGTTGAAACCACGCACTTTGTTTTCCGAAGCCGTGAATATCTTATCGGCCACCGAACCTATTTGGCCGCCCAACTTAACCGAAGCTATTTTATCGTGTGGCAAAGTTTTGAAATGGATCTGCAGCTCATCTTTCTTCATCGATATAACCTGCAGCACACCGTCTTGATCGCCAATAACCACCTTCTGTTGTTGACGGCTGGCACCACCACCTCGATTGACGGTTTCTCCACCCCCGCCCAACGATACCGGAAGCAGCTGCAAACAATTAGATGCGGTCAACCCCACGGTAGTGTAATCCACACGGGTAAGTTCCAGCTCCATGATTTATGAATTTGTGGACCAATGGGTCCACTTTTGTGTCTTACGTTGTTAGATGAACATTTGTTGGTTCCACAGAACGCTGCCAAGGTAACGATAAAACTCATATTCAAATACTGACATGCGCACAAAATCCAAGCGTTTGTAAAGTGGCGGTATACGGATTGTTCCAAAACTGATGCGATTTGGGCCGAATTTGTTTTAAACCGTTTGACAGTTAATGGAACACGACCTGCCGTAATATGACAAAGTGACGAACATTCATTTTTATCGATTTTGACTTTTTGATGTCATTTAATTCAGTTTTCTAAAAGCTTTCACATGCTCTGAATTTTTATTTAGATATTTCAAGCGTGAGTTTTCAAAAGGACGTATGTCGCAAAAGTAAACAAATTGAGTTACTGTTTGCACGGTATAGTAAATTTTATTTTCTTCTGTATGAATTAACTGTTTGTACAAAAAAAAAATAATATGCCGTTAGCTAAAAAAATATACAAACGACCTATGTCATCTTTTCTCAGTGTTTTCGAAATTCTTCTTTAAACCTCTTTTTGGTAAAACGACGCATCTGTCAAAACAAATAATATCGCACACACAGCAGATAGGATCGCAGCAAACCGTCGTATGCGTCAAATCAGATACGTCGGTTTTTTCACATCATTGCAGATGCGTCAGTTTTAAAATAATTATTATTTTAAAACTGACGCATCTGCAATGATGTGAAAAAACCGACGTATCTGATTTGACGCATAATGAAAACAATTTGTCCAAGCGACGAATCATAAAGGGTGTATGTAAATATTAAACTGTCACAACGACGAATCATTATGGCGTATGTGAAAAAAAAACTCAACAATACGGTGTAAAATATTTTTTTAACAAATTCACTAGGAAACAGCAAAAAATCCAGTATGCTCAAACCTATAATTAAAACATTATTGTTTTTCCTACAGCTGCCATGATAAAACTTGATTCTAGATCAAACAGCTTTAAATAGCATTTATTTATATTAACATAATTTTGTCCCTCCTTTTTCTCAGATTTTGTCTGATGTTACATACGTCCTTTTGAAAACTCACGCTTGATTTCAAATCGCAGAACGAAATGCCTGCTCTATTCGGTACTTCTTCTTCGATACACAGTTGATTGGTGAGGGACAAAAATTTCAGTACGTTGTCAGGCTTCTGTATGTATGTATGTATGTTTGACCCACCAGTGGCTGGTAGGTCTTTCGACCCGAGTCGGTACGGGAAGTCTCGATCGCACATTCAAATACTGTTCATGCTTAACTCATCAACAATAATTCCAGCACAACCAAGGGGTCCGTTACCACTGGCTTGTAACAGGTTTGACTCATTTCACTCCCTTCCAACTGTTCGAAACAAATAAAGAATTCCTAAGGTTCCTAAGTACCATACTCATCACTCTAAATTTGCCGAGATACTCCGGCTGGCTTGAATCCACAATCCATTGTATATCAGTCTTCCGATCGTTTGATGTCCTGTCCATTCCCCCCACTAATCCCCATAAAAGAGTTAAGCTATTTTAATATATAATCAAAAGAAAAATATTTTAAGACTTTCAATGATGTTTTACATCTTACCTTGTTACCATCCACAATTCATTTTTATCGATGTACTTACTCTTGTAACCCTGTAATGGAAGGGTCCTTATTATTATTACACCGAGAAAGGCTAACGAAATTTTATGCTGTCCATAAATTCACAGTGCTTCGAACTTATTTAACCACAGCATGCCGAGATTTTTTTGACTGTCACCAGAACTTAGAAATTCACTCTCCCACCCCATCATAACACGGCGTCATTATTTTGAAATGAATACATTCAAAATGCCGAATTCCATATTGCACTGCGGCCCCAACACATTTTCACCACAAAAACATAGATTTATAATACCACAGAACATTTTTGAAACACACAACCTCCCATTTCACGGAGAACTTTTGTGATAACACTTCAGTTGCGCAAAAGAAAAAGATTCCAACCCTTGCTCAAAGTAAATTAAATGAACCAATCCTCCCACAAGCCCGTTCAAATCACTTCCACTGATTAGTGTTTCAGTTGATAATCGGCTACTCGTTGATATTTTTTCAAACAATTCATAGAAAAATCACTTTTAAAACATTCAATTAAGTGAAATTTTCACAGACCCGAAAAAAACACGTGCGATGCCATCCAGACAACGCCTACTCCTCTTCAGTACGTGATCAGGTTTCTATTCAAAAAATGCTCCTCGCTCTTTTCAACACCGTCTTTCATTCCAAATCTATAATCACCGATAAAACCGATCAAAATTTCAAAATTTCGAATAGTTTTTGAGTAAATACGGAGTAAATGTGTTTTCGTGGTGTTGTGCTCAATCCGAAAGGTGAAGTGCGGAAGTGCTGATCCAAGTCAATAAGTGCCTTGGATATTATTTTTAAACTGGATCCGAAATTTAAAGCTCCTTCAAGCACGAATCTCGTCTGGTGTTGATTGCTCAGCGCTGGATGGTGCAATTGATTCCTCCAACGATGGTGCAATCGGCAGCAGGCAGATTTTAGACACCGGTCGCGTACAGGATCCTTTCGCGGTCCTCAGAGTGACCACTCTGACTACTTCGTCGCTGCCAGGATGGGTCTGGATTATTCTTGCCGTCGGCCAACGCATCGGTGGAGTGTTATCTTCCTTCAACAGGACGAGCTGGTTTTCCTTGATGGAAACAGGTGAGTGCACCCATTTGCTTCTTGGTTGTAACGTATTTATGTATTCTAGATGCCACCTCCGCCAGAGATCCTGAAGCAGTTTTTGGATTTGTTGCCAATTTTTTAAGCAGTTGAACGGAATCTCACTGAGCTCGTCATCCGGAACAGCTTTTAATGCAGAGCCGACAAGAAAATGCCCGGGTGTTAATGGCTCATAATCCGTTGGATCGTCGCTCAGGGGAACCAGAGGACGAGAGTTGAGGCAAGCTTCTATTTGACATAAAAGAGTCTGCATGTCGTCGTAAAAAAGTGGTCGGTCTCGGACAATGCGGATGAAATGTTTCT
Source organism: Uranotaenia lowii (assembly GCF_029784155.1). Lineage (NCBI taxonomy): Eukaryota > Metazoa > Arthropoda > Insecta > Diptera > Culicidae > Uranotaenia > Uranotaenia lowii. The sequence goes on from NC_073692.1 coordinate 413,770,681, forward strand.
GAGCAGAATGAATGGCAGATTCCCATAATCCACCAAAATGGGATGCTCTAGGCGGATTAAAGTGCCATCTGATGTTGCAGACTGAGCATTCCTGGTTAACATTGCGCGAATAATCTGGCTGGCGAATAAGTCGCTTTAGTTCATTCTTGGCTCCGAGAAAGTTTCGGCCATTATCAGAGAAGATGTCGGAAGGTGGGCCTCGGCGAGATACGAATCGTCGCAAGGCCTGAATGAACTTTGCTGTTGTCAAGTCGAACACCAGTTCGATGTGTACAGCTTTAGTGCAAAAGCAGACAAAGACTGCAACAAATGCCTTTGTTGGGGATGCTCGCCGATGTGGATGCTTCAGCAGGATTGGGCCCCAATAATCAACCCCCGTTACCGTGAATGGACGAGTGGCTGTGATCCGTTCCTTGGGCAGCTCAGCCATAAATTGTTCAACCAATTTAGGGCGAGCTCGGAAGCAAATGGTGCAGCGATGTACGATGTTTTTGGCCAGATTTCTGGCCCCTATGATCCAGTATCGTAGGCGAAGAAGTCCGACCAGTAGTTGCGGTGAAGCATGTAGATTTCGTTCGTGGTAGCATTGTACGAGTAACGCCGAAAAACGATGATGATATGGGAGCAGAATTTGGTGCTTGCTGTCGTAGGTTAGTGGTGCTTTATCAAGCCTGCCTCCCACACGCATTACCCCGTGAGGGTCGAGGAATGGAGAGAACCATCGGAGCCGTGATTTGGTGGGATGGGTTTCGAGTCTCGAAGCGCGCTGATTTCACTGGCGAATTCTTGGAGCTGAACTAATCGTATTAGGGAAAATTCAGCATTTTGGATTTCGGTCGGTGCAAGAATGGTGGTGAGCTTCGGTTGTTTGCGGTTCACGGAGATCCGTAAACAGAATGCCGCTACACGGAGCATGTGTTGGAAGGAGGAAAAGCGTTCGACGAAAAGATCAACGAAGGAAGGGTCTGCTGTTGTTGCCAGAAGTTTAATCGGGGAAGATCGAGATTCAAGCTGGGTCTCAAACGATTGGTCATGCTGATTAACAGGCCAAAACGATGGTTCAGATTGAAGCCATTGAGGCCCTTTCCACCAAAGGTCGCACGAAAGAATTGTTCCTGCCTCGATGCCTCTAGAGATGTGGTCTGCAGGGTTCTGTTGCCCTGCAACATGGTTCCAGGAAGTGTCCACCGTAGCTAGCTGAATTTTGGATACTCTGTTAGCCACAAATGTAGTCCAAACAGATGGGCTAGACTTAAGCCAGGCAAGAACGGTAGTAGAGTCGACCCAGAAGAATGTCGTGAACCTTGATCCGAAGGCGGAGCAGACCTTTTGGTACAGTTGAGCTGCTTCTAGTGCACCGCAGAGCTCGAGTCGAGGAATGCTGCGCCTTTTTAACGGTGAAACTTTAGATTTGGCTGTCAACAAAGTTACCAGAACATTCCCGGAAGCGTCGGTCGATCGAAGATATGCACAGGCGCCATATGCTTGTTCCGATGCGTCCGAAAAGAGGTGAAGCTGAATGTTACGTGGATCGGGCAAAACAACACATCGAGGGATTCTGAGTTGCTCAAGCAGAGGCAACTGCGAGTAGTATTTGATCCAGTAAGTGGCGAGAGAATCTGGTAGCGGTTGATCCCAGCCCCAAGGTGTGTCGTCTTCGGATGTAAGGCTCCACAGCGTCTGCATAAATATCTTAGCGGTTACGATGACTGGTCCAACCAGGCCTAACGGATCGAAAAGTTGTGCGATTTGTGACAGAGCGATTCGTTTCGTCATAAGGGTGTCTGGTGGTTGCTTGGGGAGTTGGATGTGGAACCGTAAGTTGTCGGCTGTTGGTTCCCAGTGTAGGCCCAGGGTTTTGATGCACTGGTCTGATGCGAGCTCGACCGAAGATTGAATGGCACGCCTTTCGGGAGAAACGCCGTCGAGAACCGATTCTACGTTTGAGGCGAATTTGCGGAACTCAAGTCCGCCCCTTCTGCAAAGATGATCAAGCTGAGTTCGTAGTTCTGATACTTCCTCTGGTGAGCTGCCTCCGGTGAACAGATCGTCGACGTACACATCGCGCTTCAGAATCTTGGCTGCTTCGGGAAAGTTCTGGTTTTCGTCATCGGCTAACTGCTGAAGTACCCTGGTAGCGAGAAACGGTGCGCTGGCCGTGCCGTAGGTGACCGTTTTTAGCTCGAAGGTCTGTAGAGGTTCCTCGGGGGAATTCCGCCAAAAAATCCGCTGTAGTGGAGTGTCTCTATCGTCGACCAGCACTTGACGATACATCTGCTTAATGTCAGCGATGAGCATGACCTGGTGGAGCCTGGACCTCAATATGATGGCTCTCAGATCGTCTTGAATTACTGCGCCTACCATAAGCACATCGTTCAGAGATTTTCCGGTAGCAGATTTACACGATGCGTCGAAAACAACTCGGACCTTGGTTGTGGAGCTCGTTTCTCGAATCACAGGATGATGGGGTAAGTAGTACCGGGAAGAATCGAATCCAGCTGTGTCCGCCACTCGATGCATGTGGCCAAGGGTTTCGTATTCTGCCATGAAGTCCCGATACTGAATCTGCAGCTCCTTGTTGCGTTGAAGGCGAGATTCGATCATGTGAAAACGACGTCGCGCAGTGTTGCAGTTGTCGCCTATGTTGTCTGCCGCTTCCTTCAACGGCAAACGCACGATATACCGGCCATCTGGCGCACGTTGAACTGTACGACGAAAATGCTCCTCGCACGCCGCTTCTTCTACCGAGAGACTAGGAACGGCGCTTTCCTCCTCAATCGCCCAAAACCGTTGCATGAATCGTTGAATGTCCGCCACTGTAGCGACGTTGCAGGAAATCGTCTTGAGGTGATTGGACTGCATAACCTTCCCAGAGACCACCCAGCCAAAGACCGAATTCACCAGTATCGGAAGCCCATCCCCAAGTGATATTCTGCCTGATGGTTTGAAGACGTCAAAGAATATTTCAGCGCCCAGAACTACGTCGATGGGATTTGACTGGTAGAAAGCTGGATCTGCTAGCTGAATTCCCTCCGGAAAACTCCAGCTCGAAATGTCCATGGTTGTGGACGGTAGATTTAGGGTGAGTTTCGGAAGCACAAGCAATTCGACGATGGTGGAAAACCGGGTGGTGCGTGAGCGTACTGTGGTGCGGAGCTTCAGACGGGCATGTGTGGAAGATTGGCCAATTCCGGAGATTGAGAGATGAACCTTTTGCCGATGAATCCGAAGCCGTTGAGAAAATGACTCAGTAATGAAGCTGCACTCGCTTCCTGAGTCCAGCAGTGCCCTTGCTACGTGCGAGTTGCCGTGATCGTCGACCAAAGTGACCACTGCTGTTGCGAGAATCACCCTGTTAGAAAGACGACCAGTCCCTGGATTGTGAATCGCGGCTGATAGTGATGGTGAAGCTGCTTCGCTTGCCGCATTAGTCTCCGTTGTTGCGCTTGCTTCGACTCGCTGGTTGAGGCGCTCCTGATGAGTGCGATCGTCGCTGCATAGCTGGCTATGGTGTCGTCCTCGGCATTTCCGGCAGGTGTTCTTCGACGAACAGTTCCGAACCACATGACCCTTCCGTAGACAATTTCGGCAAAGCTGTTGGCGGCGCACAAGTTTTTCTTTGTCTTCGTAGGTCAATTTTGAGAAAACTGGACACTGATACAAAGGGTGATGGTCGGAGCAAGCGAAACACTGCCGATAGTTGAACTGAGTTGCTCCGTGGCTAACGAGTGGAGGACGAGAAGTCGATTTTTTCGCTGAAGTCGTTGCTGACTGCTCTTGCTGGCCATTGCTCATGCACTGCAGAACCGTAACTCGTCGTTGAAGAAAGCCTACCAGATCTTGGAATGTAGTTGACTCTTTCGCAGACGCAAACTCTTCCCAATCTCGACGAGTTGTTGAATCAAGGCGGATACTCAGCATTCGTATGAGCAAAATGTCCCAATATTCAGTTCTTTCTCCAAGCTGCTTTAGGATTCGAACGTTAGCTTCAAACCTTTCGACCAACGAATGAAGATCTGAAGCTGATTCTTTCTTAAGTTGCGAAAATTCGAACAACGAGTCAACATAAGTTTGTTTTAAGCGTAATGGATTTTGAAAATGCTCAATGAGAAGATTCCAGGCGACGGGATAGTTATTGGCACTGATTGCAATAGTTTGGATTAACTTAAGGGCATCTCCACTCAACGACGATCTCAAATAATAAAACTTCTGGATGTTAGATAAATCACTTGATGAGTGCACCAAAGAAACGAAAAGATCGTGGAAGTTTAACCATTGCTCTAACGACCCGTTGAACACGGGGAGCTTTACGTCGGGTAGCCGGATCTGGGAGGAAGCAGGGAAGTGCGCATGGGACTGAACAGGATGAGAATACTGAGTCGAAGCATGTTTATTTACGGCCAGCAAGAATCCCTTCACTCTGTAGTATTCTGTCTCGAAATGCGATCGCTGCTTGAATTGCTGCTCGACGATTGCCATGTCGTCGACATCGGAAGCTTCCAGCTCAGCTTGGGTCTTGGAGTAGTCTGCCCAGAGAACACCGAGATTCTCTAGCCGCACGGGGACTTCAACTGATTGAGTGTCTTCGTCGTAGTTGTCGACGAAAACCTTGATGAGATTGAAAGAAGTCTCTAGGCTACGAATCCTCAATTTCAGAGACTTGATGCGTCGCTCTGAAGCCATTTCCAACGCTGGAAGGTCTGGAAATCGAAAACCAGCGAAGCACAAACGACACTCTTATAGGTTAAATGGAATTATAATTACCTTCTAGAGGCAATAAGATTGCCTTGTATTTTTATTATATCAGGAACGATCCGAATCCGGCAACGTGGAGGTGTTGTAAATGACTTCCGTAAATCGTGTATAGGTTCCGAATGCTCGGAGTTCGACGGGCATCCGGTTCGAAGGACCAAATGGAAGTACCTTTCAGCAGGATCGGCAGGATGATAATGTCCGGATGGATTTTACTTTTAAAAGCAGCAGGTAAAATATTCCTTGAATTGGTAGCAGGTAAGTTTTCCTTCTTCTTCTATCTTCTTTCTTTCAGGTGATGAAGCGGTCGAGATTGTTTCCTTGGTAAGTATCCTTTGGTTTTATTTTCACTCACTTTATACAGTTCTTTTAACTACTTTTAACCACTTAAGTTTATTTCTTAATTTATTTACAGCCTATCTACTTAATTAACATTACAAAACTTTACACAAAAACAATCAATTAAAGTATCACTTCTAGGAAAACAACAAAACAGAGTGCGTTCGCCGAGCGGTTGACGTAGCGGGTATCAGTGCCGAAAAGAGAAACACATGACTTCTCGATCGGCCTTTTATAATCTAGGGATGCCGGAAACTCCTCTTTTTCTTATGATGTTTCTTAACTCCCGAACCACTGACAGCATTCCGAAGACAACCCATCGCAATAAACCCGGCGGCGAAATGTTTTCAGCAGCGGGCATTTTCGTTTCTACCCATTTTCGTGTGTGCGCGAACACCAGCAATCTGGATTGCTGATCGATATTGCTGGAAATTTTGCTGGAAACCCGCATGGAGCAGTATCATACAGTAACTATTACCATTATCTTCTTCCCAAGACACCCAGAAGATTTCCTGTATAGTTTATAGATTATTAAGGAACGATTGCACAAATCGTTTTTTCAACAAATGGAATCGTTTAGACACAAAAAACGATACAGGGAACGGGTTGTTAAGTAAATAAACGATTCATTTTTTTGCTTTTTTCTATAGATCCGGAATGAAGCAAAACGATAGATGTAATCGTCTTCCTATCGTCGATTTTCATAATTTCAGACGCTAACGTGTTTCTTTTAGAGATCGTTTCACGATTTTAAATAAAAAAGAAAATGATTCACGTTGTAATTCTTTTATGGTAGCATATTTTATTCTAATATGGTTTTTGATTGATTACAATTAATTATAAAGTTTCTAACAGTATTTCTTTAGTTTAACAAATGATTTTGAATTATGATTTACAAATATAGAATCATTAAAATAAATCAAAATATAGATCTGCGGATCCTATACATATCTTATGATCTTGGAATATAACTAGGGATCTTTTCCATTCCTAATTTTGGTTTTTGTTTTTTCGACTTTATTGTTTCGAAATTGGTCTCCTTAATGCGACTTTTGACGTGGATGCCTTTTTGTATACTAATACATCTGTATTCGCAGTTTTAAAAAATATTGTTAATAATGAATATTACCTAATTCTTTAAACCAGCTTCAAATTTCAATTTTGGAACATACCTAATCTTAATTTGTGCTTATTTATTTCAATTCTGAATTGAAATACTGTATCTATATCTTTACATCGGTTGGAATGATAATCGCACTCATTCCACTAAGCTCCTGAGTATATTTTTTTAAATTTCTTCAAGTTTAGGAAGATTTTAATGTACCTACAACACTAACACGCAATCCGCTTTTGTTAGAAGGTCGACGCTTATGGCATCAACCTCTCTTATAGATTCGTATCCGGGTTTCGATTGTCTTTTCGCAATGCGCATGAAGTATTCTTGGACATCGTTACCGGTGAAGCCATTTTTTCGTTTTACCTGAAAAAGAAAAACTAAATTACAAACAAAATAAGAAAAAATTACGCAGTTTTACCATCAGGTGCGGTGAATCCGGAAGGCCTGTTGCGTATACGATAAGGACTGCAGTGACCGTTGTTTATTGCTGTTTTCAGATCTGAGTAAAAATCTCAAAGGACCAAGATATGCTTCATGGGAGAACGAAGGTGGGAATCTTGAACTTACCTACATGAAAAAGAAAATTAAAATAACGAAAGCAAATGAAGTCATTTTGAATTGGAACATAATACGATTGAAAGATAAAATTGTGTTAAATTACTGTAATTCCGGTTGGTAAACAGAATAGTTTACTAAATAATCTGAATAGTCGGATCTTAATCATATTCCGGAACTTGTGATTTAAAATTTAATTTTACATTGAAAAGGAAAATAGGTTCCTCAATCTGAGTTTTAATATCTGAACAATTTGCAAAAAACGACAGATGAGCTTTCGACAACGCCAAACCAGCAAAACCGAAAGCTAATCTTAAAAACTAAACAAATTGAATACGAATAGCTTAAGATTTAAATATCTTACAAATCTCATCACCAAGAGCACTCCGAGAGAATTTTCGGTATCATCGAAGCCAATGCCGTGGGAATAATCTGCTGATCCAGAGACACCAGGAGCAACCTTGAAGAACAAAAAAAAAAAAAAACTTAAAATATCATTGATTTTGATTTAACTTTTACCGCCAACAGATGATATCTTCGGGTGAGCCAAAAGAGCCTTTGAAGCCGGACCCTTCCCTTTAATCCTGGGGACTGAGTGTTTAGAAGGAGCAGGTTTTCATTCGTCGTAAACACCGGCAAATTCATCAATAAGATGCCGAAGCCAGCTCCAGTATAACCATTTGGTCAAAACAAATTTCACGAACCACAGTTTCTGCCTCTTCTACTCGACCCAGTGTTAATCTTATTTGGCTTGTTTGGGGAACTCATCTTGCGTTTGTGTGGCCGGGTAGTGGAGTTCGTCCTTGGATTCCCAGCATCATGGCGAGCTGTACGGAAGGTTTTACAAATTAAAAATTTCGGAAAACAAAAAACTTATTAACTTACTTTATCGCTTGAATTTTCGTCAGCCTTGGTGTACTTTATTTTCAGTCCTGTTATGACCATTCATGGTTTTCATCCGGAAGTATTGGGATCCATTTTTACTGCAGCACTTATTTTTCATGTGGTAGTTATTGTTTTCGTTTGATTTGCGATACGAAATCGCAGCCAGGAAGTTTGTTCATGGTACCTTCCGGAGAGTGACAGCTGCTGCTAGGTCTATAACGAAACACTTGTGCCACTATCACATCCACTCTGATCAATTATGGCCACTGTCTGAGCCATTTCCGCTGCTGGGTGCTCTTCGGCCGTAAGAGAAGAAAAATGAACTACTCCAACCGAATGGCCGAGGAACTGGACGAGTGGTTGTTTTCTTCTGCCAGAATAATGTGAACTGCTGCTGCTGTTGTTGAAGTGGTGCTGTAGTTCCGGCCCAGTATTCACTTTGTTTTTTACGAAAACTGTTCCAGTTTTTGTCTGCCGGGTTGAAGTGTTGAAGCATATGATGTACTTGGTCGAGCTGTAGAAGGGTTAGAAAAATTATTATTTTCGCCAAACAAAAAAGCTATTTCACTTACCTTCATCGCTTACATTACGGTGAGACTCGGTGCGTTTATTATTCTTCAGGCTGTTGCAGTTCTGTTATGGCCTTTTTCGGGTTCCCTAGTCAAATTCATGGGGTTTTTCCGGAAACGTACAGGCCCACTAAACTCAAAGTCACACGCCATTTTTTTTCTTTGTTGACAGTGAAGACACACTCAAACGTATTTTGAGTTTTGTTTTAAGGATTATTACTCGTATCTTTCAAAAAAAGTTTTTAATCATTTCAAGCGGAGACGCATGCAAATTATAAAAGTTAGTAAAAAATAAAAAGATTTAAGAACGATTACTCGAATAGTCACTATTCGTGTAATCAGATCTGAATAATATCAAAGATTACGTGTATGATATTTGATTATGCGGGAAGTCAGCGGGACAAAAAACCAGCAAAATTTTGCTGGTTTCCAGCAAAAAAAAATTGCTGTGTATGTTTAAAAATTGAGACTTTTGCCGAGCTTTTTTTTCGTATACTGATATTTTAATCGTAAATTTTGCTATGATATTTGTGTTTAAATCGTCAATCAAAAAATTATCGAATTTTCATGTTCATTTATCATCGCTTAACTTGTTGCAATTCAAGTCAGGATTTTCATAGAGAGCTCTCAAATAAAAAAATCGGTTAAACGACAACTTGATATGCCATTGGATTGAACGACTATATAAAAGAATTATTTTTAAAAATTAATGTTTATACTTGGTAATAGTCGTTAAATTTATTTAGCACCACTTAACATAACATACTCATGCCTGCTAATGAACTGAAAGCATTCTATAGAAACTTTATGAGTCAGGAAAACAAAATTTATTGTTCACCGTAACACCAGTCAAAAGTGTCTCCCAACCGATTCCTCTAACCCCTCTCCCAACCAAAATTATTTTGCTAGGATGCAGATGTGACCTCGGTCCTAAAGCACAAATTAGAACTTTCATCCTTTCTCTTTCTTCCAACCTATCCATTGACTACTAGGACGTGGCCGGCGCCGTTATTGACGTTAAAAGAGAGAGCATCAGTTTTGTGCAGTGTGAATGAGCTGCTAATCCCAAGCACCATTCATTTGACCTCTGATAAAATTGATGGCCTCGGTCAATCACGGAGTAGCAACCATTGGCGATGTGGAACTTGTTCTACTGAGCCACACCAGCGATCGTGGAACTCGAAATGATTGTTATCATAATTTGATTTTGGAACAAGTCATGCATACATTTTTTTCAACCATGCATTTCGGGTTTTACGGTTTAAGGTGGATGTGAGTAGTTAATCAAGCTAAGCTAAAAAGTGACATATGTGCCATTTTGACGCCAGTCATATCGGCTTATCCGTCATTTCATTAAAGAGAGATACGGAAAAACTCCAGCAGCTCCAACCAGAGCTGAAAATTATCAATGTCAGACAGCCAATGTCAGCCGACTTTGATACTGCATTACATGTCTATGTCATACGATACTGATTTTTGGTCAGCGACATATGCATACAATGTCATGACCAAGTTGAATGAACGATATCATGCTTGCTACGACTTTTTTCTTCTTATGGCCAACAGCTACATTTTTTCAACTTTTGCGCAACTTATAACGTAAAATCCCTCCCAAAACAACCAGAAAATAAAATAGAAAGATGATCGTATGTGTGATTCGAGTGGAGTACAAAAATGTCATTTAATATTGACATTGCTGTCTGACCGACATTGTAGCTTGGTCTTTCAACTCGTAGATGACTTTGATATTTGTTAAGATTCAATAAAGCCTAACCCTATAAGTTATTTTCTTGACTTTATTTCTGGCAACCCTTCCAGCAATTGTGCATGTGTTCGTAACAATGTCAACCCACTGCCCCCGTCCGGTTCTGTCAAGTCAGTCTTTTCTCAACCAGTGACCTAAACAGACGTGCCTAATAGTCCTTTCAGTGTTACACATAAAAGTGGTCCTTCGAACCGGATGATAAAAGAAGGTCATATGGAAAAGATCAATGAGGAACAGATAGCAGAGAAACAGGCACATTTCTACTTCCCTCATCATCCTGTCTTAAGACCTGATAGTGCGACGACCAAACTACGAACTGTTTTTAATGGATCAGCCCAAACGTCTAGCGGATTATCATTAAATGACGTTTTGTTAACCGGCCCTACCATACAGCAAGACATTTTCAGTATATTATTGAGGTTCAGATGCTATCGCTATGGAATCACGGGAGACATTCAAAAAATGTTCCGACAAATTTTGGTTCACGAAGAAGACAGAAGGTTTCAACTCATACTGTGGCGATTTTCATTGGAAGAACCTATAAGTACGTATCAATTGAACACCGTAACGTATGGAACTTGCTCAGCTCCATTTACTGCTGCTCGCTGCCTAAAACAACTAGCAATTGAATTCCAATCTGAGTTCCCTGAAGCTTGTAAAATCATTGAGAAAGATTTCTACATGGACGACGTTCTATTTGGCCACGAAGATGAACAAAAACTGATCCTACTAAAGGAACAGCTTACCCGTATACTTAAAAGTGCAGGTTTTGAACTCCACAAGTGGAAGTGTAATGACCCAAAGACGGTTATAGAAGAACAAAATACGTCAACGAAAATCCTCGGCCTCCAGTGGAACACCTTCAAAGATCTGTTAAGCATTACGAACGAAATCGACATAGAAGCGGGAACCACGAAACGCAACATTCTTGCAGAAGTGCAGAAAATATTCGACCCCCTTGGAGTGATTAGTCCTGTTGTAGTACAAGGGAAGATTCTTATGCAGAATATTTGGTCCCATAAGCTGCAGTGGGATGAAAAACTACCAAACGATATCATTTCTGAATGGACTTGGTTTTGCAAGCAGATATGTGATTTGAAGTACATCCAATTTCCAAGGTATTGTGAGATTATTCATATTCTTAATAGTCCATATTATGGAATTGGTAATTAATTAAATACAATTACAGGTATACGTCTTCTTCGGGACAGTTTACAGAACTCCATGGATTTTCTGATGCAGCCAAACGGGCATATGGAGCTGCTATATATGTTCGTACTGTTGCATTTGATGGAAAAGTAACGGTTCATCTAATGTGTGCTAAGTCAAGAGTAACTCCACAAAGTGCGAATAATAATAACAACGACTTAACCATCCCTAGACTTGAATTAAGAGCAGCTGTATCATTGGTAGAATTGATGGATAAGGTCCGAAGTGCTTTGACTATCCCAATACAAGGCATTCATTACTGGGCGGACTCGATGGTAACTCTAGATTGGATTGCCAACCCAAACAGATCACGGCCGCAATTTGTAAGCAACCGGGTGAAGATTATTAATGAAACAACTAAGTTAGAAGCATGGCACCATGTTCGCTCAAAGGACAATCCAGCGGATCTAATATCCCGGGGAAGCTCTGCCAAGAAACTGATAAACAATAAACTGTGGTGGAATGGACCAATCTACCTACGAGAAGACAATAAGGAATGGAACTTTGAATCAACATTAAGTTTAAAAACAACTGTTCAGATACAAAGGTCCATAAATGATACTGACTCACCGTTTGCTTTCATTGAAAAAGTATCAAACCTAGGAAAACTCCAAAGAATCGCTGCTTACTGTTTGCGTTTCGTCCAAAATTGTCGATCCAAATCCAAACCAGGTGATCGTCTCACAGGAAAAATTACGATTTGGGAAATTCGGCGAGCTCACAAAACTATCATCAAAACAACACAACAACGTTTTTACGCGGAAGAAATAAGCTGTATAAAGAAAAAGAAACCACTCTCCGGTAAAAGCGTTCTGCTCACACTGAATCCTTTCATAGATGTCTACGGATTAATGCGTGTTGGTGGCCGAATTCAAGCAGCTGGAATCTCATTTGATCAGCAACATCCAATCATTCTTCCTCCCAAGTCAAACTTTACACAAGTGGTTGTAAGAAATTATCACTTATCGTACCTTCACATTTAGTGATATGAATAAGGTTTAGCTATTGCTTCGGTAGCTTTTACTTTGCTCGAAATCAAGCAAAGCAAAAGCCCAAAGCATTTGCTTAGTTTGGTATGAATAAACATTTGCTTAGCAGATGTGTACTAAAGTCTTAGAACATAGCTTTTGCTTCGAAAAATAGAGCTATCCAACCAGCAGAATCTGAAGTTTTCTAAAGTAAAATGAAAGAAGACGAACAGAAAATTGAAAAGTACGGCTAAAGTAGCCTTGAAGTCGACGAAGCGGGTGGTGGGTGTAAGAACGACCGGAATTTTTTGTTAATGCGTGCTCGTATGTTGATGTTTAAAGATAAATGAATACCTAACTTTAATGTTTATCATAAGCTCTCCCACATGTATTCGGATCGGGATAATCCGATGTATAAAAAAATAGGCAATAGGCGCGCTTTTTAATTTAGATTTTTATTTAAATCTAAGGATTATGAAAAATTATGTAAAAATGAGAGATCTGTATAATGTTTTAAATTATTACAATTTATTTCTTACTTTAAGCCAATTGAGACTTCTTCCACTATAGCCGGATTTTTTTAATTTGAAATATTTACTAATTGTTTTGGTTATTGTCATCTTAGACGAATGATTTTATACGACAGGAATATGAAAAAAGTTGGGTTATCACTTCGACTTTTCTTCATCCATGTTGAAAATACCTTTTTGAATTGTTTTGAAGTGAAATATTGCTAATTTGATAAGTTCATGACGTTATTAAAGAATTTTTTATTGGAAAAGTCTGCTACCGAGCATGCTTAGAAAATGAAGGAATTGCTATGAGATTTGTCGAGCAATTGCTTCAGATTTGAGCTTTATTCATACCAAACTAGCTTGTTCTAAAAGTAGTAGCTCCTGACTGAGAAAACAGCTGTCAAAAAAACTTTATTCATAACAACCGAAGCAATTGCTTTAAGCGACTGCTCGACTGCTCGATTCAGTTTAGCAAAAGCAATTACTAAGTTTTTTTCATACCACCCATTGGACCTCAATCGCTGTTATACACGGTTAGATTAAAATACTGGGTTCCAAAGGGAAAATCATTAACACGAAAAATAATTCATCAGTGTATGACATGTTTTCGCAATAAACCCAAACCACTGAACCAAATCATGGGAGAAATTCCGGAAGTAAGATTGAATCCGGGAAAACCCTTTAAAGAGTGTGGTGTCGATTTTGGTGGACCTTTTATCATTAAAGAGAACTTTGTAAGAACTCAAAAAACATTGAAGGTTTATGTGGCATTGTTCATTTGTCTTAAAACACGGGCAGTTCATCTGGAACTCGTCAGTAGCCTGACAAGCGCATCATTCATCGCAGCTTTAAGACGATTTTCCGGAGTTCGGGGTCGTAGTGCGATAATTTATTGTGACAATGCGACTAATTTTACTGGGTCCAAAAATGAAATCAAATCATTAAAAACCAATTTCAAATGCCAAGTAGAACCAGATATTCAAGACTTTTGCACGAATGAAGGCGTTGATTGGAAGTTCATTCCCCCGAGATCTCCGGCATTTGGTGGTATTTGGGAAGCGGGTATCAAGAGTGTGAAATACCACTGCGGCGTGTTCTGGGTTCTTCAACACCCACATACGAAGAAATGTTAACTTTAATGAAGCAGATCGAGGGGTGTCTTAACTCAAGGCCTATCTCTCCAATATCTTCGGAGTCTAGTGATCCCATTCCTTTGACACCAGGACACTTTCTGATAGGTGAACCGATAACTGCTATGCCAGAGGAAGATTTAATAACCGATCCGCCAAAATTACTCAATCGCTTTGAACAAGTGCAACGAGGTGTTCAACTATTTTCGAAACGTTGGCAGATGGAATACCTCAACAATTTACAGCAAAGAACAAAAGGGTTATCAACGGCCAAACCAGATTTGTTAGTTGGTCAATTATGTCTTGTTAAAGAGGAAAACCTGCCACCATGTGTTTGGATCACCGGGCGAGTCACAAAGGTACATCCTGGACCAGATGGACATGTACGTGTGGCCTCTTTAAAAACACCTAGAGGTGAAATCAAAAGATCGATTGCCAAGTTGTGCCCTTTACCCGTTGAATAGTTTGCGTGGGGGGGAGTATGTTAAGATTCAATAAAGCCTAACCCTATAAGTTATTTTCTTGACTTTATTTCTGGCAACCCTTCCAGCAATTGTGCATGTGTTCGTAACAATGTCAACCCACTGCCCCCGTCCGGTTCTGTCAAGTCAGTCTTTTCTCAACCAGTGACCTAAACAGACGTGCCTAATAGTCCTTTCAGTGTTACACAATATTTTTTCGATAACATTGACTACTAGACGTTGGTCAGGTCGAACGAAATTGACTGAAATTTATCAGCCTTGGCTCCAACAATTTTGAAGCGATATTCATAAAAATTTAGAACACATGCCTATCTTGAATTATACAATTTTTTTAAAGTCTGTTTGTATCCATGAGGGAATCGCAAAGTCGTAATAATTTTGTAAGCATGACGGAAAGAAGTTTGGAAAGCTTCAAATGTAGAATTTGCTTTCAACATAATTTTCCATCATTTTCATTAGATTTTGATGCAAAAATTTAAATTTTTTCCTCGGAAATTTCACCATAATCTACAAAATTTGTTATTTGAATTTTTCGCATTTGTGTTGGGGCTTGGTTTTTCCCATTGGTTATACCCCAAATATGCAACCAATTTTCAACCACCAACAGGCATGACGCCGTTTGTCGGCATGACGTGTGAAGACGCGAAAGAAGAAGGCAGAGAAAAAGAAAAAACTTTTCTGACAACTTTGGGATTTTTCCTAGAAGCAATAATTTTTGCCCTAACGGGACAGTCGATGGAATTGGAGGAATGAGTACCTGTGCAATTCGCACACTTGAAAGAATTCAGATTGTGGTTTATCACCACAACGACGAGTAATATTTTGAATACCTTTACAATTTTTACAAAATGGTTCAAACTTACCCTGCAATTAAACATAAGGCGAGCTTTCTCAAGATCTTACGGGCAGTTCCCCTTCGACCGATCTTAAAAAAAAATTTCACATCCTTGACAGAAGTGATGATTTCTTTGAAGCCAGGAATTGTTACCGTAATTGGTTGAACTTTTTCATTTTTAAGAGTATAAGAATTATGTTTAATCTTTGGGTAATATTCGGGCCGGCTCAAGTTCAATACAAATTACATATAGTCACACAAAAAACCGTATGAAACTGAACCGCTATTTTGGTCCATTTACTCCGTTATATGGAGGATACCAATCATTTTACGTAAATTGACAAATGACTGCTGAATTTAAAACTAAGGTGAGAACCAAATCTAAGTCTCTAAGTGCAGCACAATAGAGATGCGGAGCAAATTGCCGGATTTGCCGAACCCAAAATGTACATTTATTTAACCCGAGCATGATGCCCAAATCGATAGCAAACTGAGACCAGAATAAGGGGATAGCATCTTTCGGTGTTAGTTTTTGTCGATCAGCCAAAAAATTTATATTCACGAGAAATCTACAACATCAGCACAACTTAAGCAAATCTTGGTGTGTAAAATTTAGTTTGATAGCAAATCTAGGCATCATTAAGGTATTTATATTTTTTTGCAAAATGTGAACCAGTGATCAAAATTACAGTAAAGTTTGCTGTATAATAGATCCAACAGCATAACAAAGCGTCAGTATCTTTTGTATTGATAAACTACAAAAATGAAAAAAATTATTCACTGTAGTCAGAGTCCGGAGATATTAAATATTTGTAAAAGAAATAAATTTCATTTTCCGCTTTTATTGCTCTTCTAAAAATTAGAAAAATATTCAAATTATAGTAAGTAACCAAACATCGCCAGTAACGAATCAGTTATAAAATCTGTGACATATTCAGCTGGTATAATTTTATCGCAGCTTTCATAAACCTCGTTGTCGTTTGAACGAAAACTTCCCTTTGTCTAGCTAGCCACTCCAGGCAGGATAAGATCAAGGTCATCATCACATCGATCACGTTGCGTCTGTTTTGTGTTATTTTGTCGGTTATCAAATCATGTGTTCCCTTTAGATTTTCAATCATGTTTATTGTTTTAAACCTTATCCTAGTGCTTTTATTGCTTGCATCTGTAAAATTGCCAATTTTCGCGGTCCATGGAGAAACAACAACCGATTGGTCCTCAATGGAGGAGCGTTCTTCGCTCGGTGAAGAATCAGATCTGTCGCTTATGCGAGAAATTTTCTACCATAACCTGTTGGAAGATATCCACGCCGAGTATGGCCCGGGCGAACTAGAGATTACCCCTGAGCTGCAGAATCGGATTGACAAACGTATTCTAGGGTTCTTGCGAGTTTCGGATGGTGGAGATCGTCTAGAGGAAGGTGGAACACGTACAAAGAGAAATGCGGCGCAAGAACTGATCGAGGCAGAAACTGCTGGAGGTAAGCATTTCGATTTTACTAGAGAACAAACAATTTGTTATAAAAAAAATATATCTATTAACTGTATTTACAATTCACCTTCAACTGAGTCGAAACCAAAAAATTCTTTTCTAATGTACCCGCTGTTATGTTTGTCCAGAAATTTCATGAATAAACTCATGCTCATAGGTACTTCTTCATCGTTTTCGTCGCCGACCTCGGTGAAAAGTTCTTCCCGAAATCCGTTGAATCTCCGACGATTGTCGAGTTTCTCGAAACGGTCTACCGTTTTCGATTCGACTAGTTTAATTTGAATCTTTTGCCACTTCAAAGGCCGTATAGTGCGCCAAAATTCCTGCGTGTCCTGTTGCCGACCCTCGACGCAAATGATGGCCCGTTTACCTGGTCGTGAAAATCCGGTCAGGTTGAGGTCGCGCGCAGTTTTCAGAATGGTCTGTCGTTTAGCTTTACTCTTCAGATGATGCGAGTAGATCCATAATCGCTCAAAAATGATTTCGCCAGAAGTTTCAGATGATTGAGTTTTACTACTTCTGCTTTGATCATCTTCGAATTTGGTGATCTCCTCGAAGTTATCTTGAATCCAGGATATTACCTGATACACGTACGGTTCGCTTTGATCCACAACTTCTTCGCTGACGTAACGTTCTATTCGTTCGGTGATGGCGCGTTCTTTTTCACGGGGATACGAAGCGGACCTTATTACAAAATTCGGCACTTCTATGCCCGGATACAGATAAGGTAGATCGACGCGAATTTCCACCTTTTCTCCATTTTGCAACAGTGGCAGTTTGAGCTGGTAATCGAGCTTAGCCTCCAGACGTTTCGTTTCCCCTTCGATGTAGGCACTGATGTTGTCCACAAAGCTGTAGTTGTCCACGTGTAATTCGCCGGCGTTGCAGAATATCGACGATAGCATGTGGAATTCGTCGAGCTGCTTCCTGAGGCAATCTTTGAGCACGTCCTCTTCCTGCAAACGTTGCTCATCCATCTGAGGACAAAAAAAAAATAATAAAAGAAAGCCGTTATCAATCCTTTTGTGGATGCTGAAGAAATGTGAATGACACCTAACCTCAATTATTGATATATCCAAAGGCTGCTTTTTCTCAAGGGTGAAATTTACGAAACCAAGGTGAAATTTAAAAAAGATTTAAATAAAAAAAATAATTTGATATCTGAACCTGAAATTTGAGATTCTAAAATCTGAATCTAACATCTAAATCTGAAATCTGAAACTTATTTTTGAAATCCGAAACAAAACAGTCAAAATTGAATGAAAAATCTTAAAAATTGGGATTACGGAATTTTAATCACAATATGAAGCTATTCTTACACTTTATCACTAATCTAGGGATGAGTAATAATTTGATATCTGAACCTGAAATCTGAGATTCTAAAATCTGAATCTGACATCTAAATCTGAAATCTGAGAGCGAAATTTGAATCACAATATGAAGCTTTTCTAATTCTAACACTTTATCACTAATCCAACGCGCGACCCTCGATAGGTAATTGTGCGGCCCGCGAAGCTTTCTCAAATTTCATTTCTTTTTCGACTTTTTCCTCGATAGATGATAAATGTAATAGTCCATACTAAACTTAAAAAATATATTTATGTCAGTAACTTGATGAAATATGCATTTGATTCACAGTTATTCAAATGTTAATTTTTTTTTCAAGCGTTTTGAGCATTTATTGTGTTCTTTTTAAAGCAAAAGTGTTATATTTTTAATTTGCAAAAAATGTTATTGCTTTTTTTTATTCTGATTAAATTTTCTCCTATTATTCAACTAGCACTTAACAATTCACAGTACATGAAACCGAAAGAAAGAACAAAAATAATTGGAAGGGTAGAGATGATCACGGACATTTCTAAGTTCGTTGCTCAAATACTGGCAAACATTAACAAAATAACTATTTTCGTTCTTGAACTTGAAAGTTTCTTACCAACATGAGTTCCCGACAAAAACAATATCTGTGATTTGACTGAAAAAAGGCTGGGACGGCTATTTTCAGAAATTTCATATAGAAATCATGCCAAATATCGCTAAATTGAGTCACTTTACTTTAAAATTAGCAATCCACATTGTCAAAGTTAGATTTAGCTTTAGAAATCCTTTCCCAGAGGTATCTTAATTAAATTTAGAAAATCCATGAAATCTAAAAAAAAAATTTAGCATGATTTTTGACGAAATATGTTTAAACATCTGTAAAATTATGTTTTTTTCTAAATCTGTAAAATTTTGAAATCTAAAAAATTTTGATTTTTTCGTGATTTAAACAACCATTCTAAACATCTCAATGCAATAAACTTATACGAAACTTCAAATCATAAAACAATTTTTATACCGTTTGTTAGAAAAGAAATTACTTTCTCATTAAATTAAAAGGGAAGCAAATGGTGGCTATTAAGAGAGCAACAAATATTAAAAGGCCTTCGATACAATGTAAAACCCTTCCAAAAGAGGTAAAGTAACTAATCGTTATTTAAGTCAGCCGCTCAGATTATTGATGGTGGTTTTTCTAAAGGAAAATAGCGGGGAAGTTTACCTAAGATTTAAGGGAGGGGTAGGGTCTAACACTTTCAAAAAATCGATTTTTTTATTTTTTTATTTTCTTATTGTGAAACATTTCAAGAATGTTGTGTCAAATTTTCAAGTCAATTGAAGCAAAACTGTAAAAATTATAGGCCTTTATCTCCTCCTATCTAATACTGCAAGAAAGCAAGAGCAGAAACTTCAAACGCGTTTTTCTCGAAAGCACATTTTTAAAGTCCGTGGACATCGTCATTTGAAAACTACTTATCCGATTCTTTTCAAATTTGGAGCATATTTTCTACATATAAAATACCAGACCCCAACGTTTTTCTTTTTTTGTGTTTTTACTTTGGGGAGATTTTACAGATAAAAAATGGCGGATTTTTTCATGAAAAATCGTAGTTTTTACTTCAAACAGCCACAAAAATTTCATAAATTTTTTTTTGAGTTAAATAAAAACGTTGGGGTCCAGAAAAACATCTATTAAAAATATTTTGCTCTGATTTTTTGACTTCAGATGATTCTGTGCTGAGATACAGTGTCCACCGCAAATCCTGTGTTCTAAAAGGCATCCTCGAAAGTGCTCCGTCACCGGCTCATTTTTCAATATTTTTCTACGAAAAAAATACTGAATGTTCTTTTAACAATGCTTTGTATGATGCAAAAAAATTGAATACATTTGTTTGAACGATAGTTCTAGAAAAAAATCGTGAAAATGGTGATTTTTTTTACCCGTTAGACCCTACCCCCCCTTAAACAATTACGATTGAGAACTGGAACTGTCACGAAGTTGCAGAAGTTCCACGAAATGGCCCCTCCCTGCATCGTGAACACGTAGCCAGTCGTAGACCTTCGATTGTCCGGATCTCCTGGCCCAGTATCTTGGAAGGCAGTTTTCAATTTCGCCCTCGCGTCCTCGACAGTAACCGCATCCTGCACCAAGCTGTAGTTGTAGCTTTCTAGGCTTAGGCAGATAGTGGCCAAAGCTTGCCGCTTCAAATCTTCCGGCACACCATCACCACCTCCTTCCAGCTACCCTCGCGGATCAAATCATGCGCATCGCAAACGCCCACGACGTGCAATTGTCTCTTCCACGCAGCTTCTCAATGAGGGGCAACACAACGGAACTCCTGCCGACTCGAACGCTTCCTGCTCCGATCGTACTGCTTCCGCCGGGTGCTTCATTTCTAGAAGACTGCTGATGAGGACCATCTCCTAGGAATTGATGTGTCCTTTCCGATTGCCGTGTTCGTTCAGGGCTTCGAGTGGTCATCCTTCAATCTTGATGTGACCAAAAAAAATTTCTGTCTTCCGGTTTGCCGGTTGCCCATTACCAATTGCAATACACGTGTGGTTAAGTTAATGTGTGACAGTGGAATTAATTTTATTTTTTTGTTTTACGACACGGATTACTTAGATCCTAAATTAATTCAACGCCTTCTGCATATTTTGACGAGATAAATTTTAATTAATAACTTCGCCGAACTATAGAAACTTTCTTGTCACCATTCAAATGCTCCGAAACAAGTTAAGAGGGAGGGGGAGGTGATATAACAATGAGTTACGTAGGAGCGAGGGAGGCCGAACATTTTTGGTAATAATCTGTTTGTTTTTTCCTTACAGCGGAACATTTCTTCTTGAAGGGTTTTCGTGAACGTGGCTACGTTCCTGTTAACTTTCCCAACGATATATGTTTGCTCAAGGTCGGCCAAACGGTATTCGCAGCATCGCTTCACATGCGAAAATCGAAAGATAATTACGCCAACCATACCGTGGTATCATTCTATGTTCGTGTAAGTAATATTTATATCCAGTGTCAACGGATAAAAATGGATTAGCTTACTATTTTTCTCAACAGCAAAAGGGCCATTTCCAAAAATACAAGGAATATTCGGCGATCGTAGCCAGAAAGTTCGATTGCATCTCCCATGCGTCGCTCGGATTCGTGGCTGTGGTAAACTACTACGACAATGCCCAGGAACAGGACTCGCCGAAAACGCACCGAACCTTCGACGATGGTTCACCGGTCTTTCAAATCCAGGAGAATAGTACAACCGAAATCGTGCAAAAGTTTAACCAATCGAACCAGAATACCGTGCACATGTGGACACACGGGAACCACATCTATCTGACGCACACCTACACCAACCTGGATGAGAGTGTGGCCAATGTTTGCCCCTTGTATCGTTGGTCCGGATACCATTTCGATGTGATCGACGAGCTGCCGTGCTACAATTCTATCCACATAGAACCGTTCACGATCGAGCAGACACTGTTCATAGCGATCGCCAACCAGATGAATGACGAAGCTGTCGACGAGGATACGTTTTCCGATGTGTTCAAGTTTGATTACGAACGGCAAAAGTTCGACTTTCATCAGAAAATCTACGTTTACTCGGTGTCCGATATCAAGTACTTTTATCTGGATCACGGCGACATCAGGGAGCACTTTTTGGTGACGGGAAATTCGAGGGCTGGGAAGAAAAATCGAAGCGGCAAGCTCGACTACGATCAGCATTCGATCGTGTACAAGTACATCGATGGATACTTTGTGCCGTTCCAAAAGTTCGAACTGCACGGTGTGAAACAGTTTCTTCCGGTTATGGTAAGTAGTAGTGCTACAAGTTGATTCTAACCCGAAGAATCGTCGTAATTATGAGGCTTTGCAACGGCGAAGCGATCATCGGTTGGACATGTGAATTGATGTTCGGGTTGGCTTTCATAGAGCGACAAAAATCAAAGACGCTTAGGAATTCGTGTAGCAAAATGTACATTCTGTTCATTTTTTTCAAGCGTCGCTGTTTGTTACTAAGTCGAGTGGCCATCTAGGTACTCGTCGTTTGTGTGTAGGGCATAAATGAATGAACTCATACATCGGCACATTATCTCTGGGTGGAGTTGACGCTTTTCAAATAAGTTTGCGTTGCTACCGCATCTCTTCAGACTTAGCGATCTTTCCAACATGCTTACTTAACAAATTTTACGGTTTTTCCAACACGCAACTTTCAGGAGTTAGTGGTCCTCCCAACACGTTTTTCATATAACTTTGCGGTCCTCCCAATATGCATCTCTTCTGAATTAGCGGTCCTACCAACACGCAACTTTTGTGACTTAGCAGTCCTCCCAACACGCTTTTCAGATAACTTTCCGGTCCTCCCAACACGCAACTTTTCTGACTTAGCTGTTCTCCCTACAGGCTTTCTTAACAACTTTGTGGTCCTCCCAACACGCAACTCCTCTGACTTAGCGATCTTCCCAACTCGCAACTTTTTTATGACTTATCAGTCCTCGCAACACGCTTTTCAGATAACTTTCCGGTCCTCCCAACACGCAACTCTTCCGACTTCGCTGTTCTCCCTACAGGCTTTCTTAACAACTCTGTGGTCCTCCCAACACGCATCTCCTCTGACTTAACGGTCCTCCCAACTCGCAAGTTTTTTATGACTAACCTGACCTCCTAACACGTTTTTTCAGATATTTTAGCGGTCCTTCCACCACGTATCACTTATGATTTAGCGGTTCCCCAACACGCTTTCTTAACAATTTTGCGGTTCTCCAGACATGCATCTCTTATAAGTTAGCGGTCATCCCAACACCTAACTTTTATGAATTAGCGGTCCTGTCAACACGCTTTTCAGATAACTTAGCGGTTCTCCCATCACGCATTTTTTATGACTTAGTAGTCCTCCCAACGCGCTTTCTTAACAATTTTTTCCTCCCAACACGCTTTTCACTTCTGTTCTATTGAAAGCAGCAACACGATCTGGAAGTTCAAAAATTTTCTATACGTATTCTTCAAAAGTTTTACAAACCTCAGAAACATCACTCTATACTTATCTACACCGGCTTTGGCTTTTGTTGTAGCGGGAAAATGGTGAATTCCTGTTGCTGATCCGCTGCCGAGGTCGTCCCCTGCAAATCTACGAGTACGACGGATGGAAGTTTGCTCCCTCGCGCATCGACTACACCAGAGAGGCATTTGCCGCCGGCGTATCGCAGATGCGAGTCTACCGGCACGTAATCAACGGGAGTCTGATTGTCATCGCCAATCGGAATCTTTTCGGCACGACAGCCAACATCTTTTCGCCGCTCTATGGCGTCGGTAATGACTTGAAGGAAGTGTACGGCGAATTCATCAACTGGTGTGGCGATACAACGGAACAGTTGGCTGAATTGAATTTGGAAGAGGTTTACAAGAAATTGGTGGCGCTACCGAAGGTCGACGATGAAGCTGTACGCTTTGGGAAGGAAATCCAACTGAAACATTCGACCGTGGAGGTTTTGCGAACAAAAGTTTTGCAAACCGATAAATTTGTGTTCAATCAACAGACGTTTGATTATTTGAATAAAATTAGGAAAGATTTGCAGGTTTTGAAAAATAAGGCTGAACATTTAAAAGCAATTATCGATAGTAGCCTTCGGCTGGACGAGTCTCTAGATATTAAGGGTGATTTAAGAGTGCCGGAAGTGATCGCTGCTCGTGGTCTTGTCAGAGAACTGGATGCACAGAAGGTTAACAATGAGAAGCAACCAGTAGCCAGAGCACATGAACCAGATCAGGGAGATGTTGTAAAGGTAGATCGATTAATTGTAGATGAGCGTTTGGCGGTAAAATTTTTAAATGGCTATGCCAGTGAAACTCTACTTCGAACTTCCGATGACCTGAGTGCTTTGAAGGATGTTGAGCTTCACGTGAAAGAAATTGACGTTCATGGCGAATTTTATGTAGAAAAATTAATCGACGGCATACATTTTTCGCCCGATAACGTTTTGATTGAAGGAGTAGATCAAACGTTTACAAACAAAACTCTGCTAGTTGATCAGTTGATAGCGAATAATATGGTTACACCGTTATTGAACTCAAGTAAAGTTGAGAAGATCATGTCTTACGCAAATGAAGCTGGACGATTGATGGAAGCAAGATCTCAGATAAGAGCTACTGAATATTATCCGATGAGGTTGAAGGAAATAAGAGTTGACAATTTGACGATGTCCGGATTAATCAATGAGGTAGACCTTGGGTATATTGACCGAAATGCTTTGAAAAATACTGGCGATCAAGTTATAACGGCCAGTTACAATTTTGATAACATAATTGCGGCAAATCTAACTATCCCGAACAAACGCTTATCGGGAATCGATCTCAATCTTCTGGTACTGACGGAACCTACTGAAGATCAGCCTTACATAACTGTTCGTCAAGATGTTCAGTTTATAAGTCCTGTTTTAATGGATAAGCTTCAAATAACCGATCGCATCAATCACGTATCAGTGGTTGATGACAGACTTCAAGTTTTACTGTTAAATTCCACGGAACCTCAAATGATAACTGGTACAAAAATCTTCGACAATATTGAAGTTCTTGGACCGATTCATCTACAGGGTAAAATCAACAGCAGTAGTTTAAGCAAGTTAAATCCCATTGCAACCATAACTGAAGACATTTATCTCGAGGGTGATTTTGAAATAACGGGCGACGTTACGATCAGGCGCTTGCTCAACACCTCAAATGTCTACGGTGCTAGTAGGACATATAACTACAAAGATCTCTACCATCATGGACTGCCGTTGAATGCAGTTTCGTCGCAGCAAAACTTCACGTTCAAGCAACCGATCATCGTCCAGCATGCCTTTGGTAATAATTTCAATGATTACAATCCCAGTGATTTTATTCCTTCAAACTCTGGAAAACTACAACGAATAACGGGGCGCAAAATATTCACCGGAGATCTGACTATCCGCGGTAATCGTGTGGATGCAGCTGTGATAAATCAAGTAAACTTGAAGCAACTCAACAGTACTATACTCAAGAGAACTGGTAATCAAATTATCGAAGGTACTATTCACTTCAAAGAGTTAATCGCATCCAGTTCGATAGCCAAGCAAACCCTGTTCGAAGATCGTCCGTTGGCTTCCTTGCTGACCAGTGGTCACGGTCAACCAATTAAATCTGCACTTCGATTCGAAAACTGTCAGCTTACGGTTCGGGAAGATCTTATCATTGAAAATCTGGAGACCTACAATAGTTCTACAATTTATGGATACGACTTAGAGCACATGATTCAGGATACGCTACGGAAGAATCCAGCCATCAATAGCACAGTTACCGTTACAGGGCCCAAAAGTTTCTACAATCTAACAGTCGGGGAATTGGTTCTAGTTGACCAGGCAACCTTGAATGGAGTGGACTTGATCGGATTGAAAAAAATCGGCGATCCCCTGGAAAAAGACCTTCTGGTGAAGGAAACTTTGATCCTTAAGAATCCGATTAGGGTACGGAACGTGTTTTTCAACGGCTCTATAAACGGAGTGTCAAAGCACGACTTTGGTAGAAACTGGTTGATGAATGAGTACAACCAAACCTTCACAGCGCCGCAAACATTCGAGAATGTAGTTGCCGAACAAGTTTTTCTAGATGGCTTGATCAATGGCGTGAAGCTGGAAGACCTGGTCGAGGACCTGTACTTTTTAGACAAGAACGAACGTGTACAGAGGGTTGAATTTAGTAAGTTGTCAGATATTCTTGTGACACAAATTATTTTGAAATGTTGTACTTTTCAGATGAAGGACTCGTATCATACCAACCAGTGATCGTTAACGGAGTCGTTTCGGGACTTAATCTCGCTACCGATGTAGTGCTAGATCGTTCCAAAGACCAACAGCAATTGAAGGAACTGTACGTCGATGGCAACCTACTAGTACGTGGACAGCTTTACGTATCGAGCAAGATAAACGATATGAACTACGCAAAGTTGAAGGAATATGTGACAAGCAATGGTTCTGAGCATCCCATCAAAGTAGAGGCACAAGGGAATGTTCATTTCCATCAGCAACCGGATGTGGCTCAACTAAACGGTTACAGATTAGAAGAATTACATCGTGAAATTTGGTTGAGCAATAGAGATGAGGTGCTGACAGGAAATTTCCGTTTTCAAACTGTTAATTTTGAAAACAATGTTCTGACAAAGGTAAACATTTTTCAGTTCATAATTTAGGACTACATTTTTACAAATAACATATTTATTTGCACTTTTCAGGGTCCTATCAACGATCTCGATCTGGACGAACTTCAAAACACTTATCTCAGCGTATCGAAACCGCAGAATGTATCAACGCCGATGATTTTCTCTGGTCCAGCCATGCTTAAGACGGCTAGTTTTGAAGAGGCCACATTGAAAGGAAAGTTGAAAGGATCAATCGAGTAAGTACGCTGATGAAAATATCACTGTTGTTTTAAAAATCGTTATTTTCATCGATCTTAAGATTGGAGCATTTTTGATGTGTAGGTTTTGAAGGTTGATGTACTTGGGTTTTATGTTTGCACGGCCAAATACTTGAAAACTATTGTCTACCTACTGACTTCACAATACATTTTGCTTGCGTCCTTCAAACATCGAGACTGATTTTGCGGCTTGGTGCACCTACTATCTAATGGCTATGAGTGTATTCCAACGTCGTTTTAAACATTTAATTTTAAAACAAGTCGATATATTAACGACTGGGGATTATAATGTGGCGTTTTCAAATGTAGAAATCCGGAATACATTTCAGTATCCCGAACCAACATTCGTATTTTTTTAAGCACTGGTGTCGGTGTTAAGATTTATTCGGTTGTTGTTTTTAACATAAAGGGCGAACATGAAATTATTCAGACACCATTCATTTGACCATTGAACAAAATTGGTGGCCTCGGTCAATCACGGAGTAGCAACCATTGGCGATGTGGAATTCGTTCTACTGAGCCACGCCTGCGATCATGGGATTCGAAATGCATTTTATTTAATATCATTGTACTACCAATAATGAATTTTTATGAAGTATACTGAGGAAATTCAACGGAATTGTTCTATATTAGTTTATTACTAAAAAATATAATGAAGCATTTCGGGTTTAATGTTTAAAGGTGGATGTGAGTAGTCAATCAAGCTAAGCTAAGCTAAGCTAAGCTAAAGGGCGAACATGAAATTATTGCGACACGATCAACTGGGCATAACTTTTTTACCATTGGATAAAAATCAAACAAATTTTGCACACTTTCTCATTGATGTGTATTGTTTACAACTCGAAGTCGTGTTTTTCGATTAATCGAAAATGGAGGTGAACCAACGCGAGTCGAGAGAACAAATTCTTCCCAAACACCTGGAATTTTCTGACCTGTCGCATTGGCAGTTGGGAAAAATGTTGAACATTCACCATTCAACCGTCTCCAGAGTGTTTAAGCGGTTCCAGGAACGATTGACGTTGGACCACGGCAAAGGAACTGGAAGAAAATCGCAACCGGAGAGCAAAAAGACGGAGTGAAAGATGGAGCGGATGATTACAGCAAATCCCAACGTCTCAAGCCGTGGTTGATCGGCATGTCGCAGAGCTACGTCCAGAATGCAAAGAAGAGAGCTGGACTACATACATACACCCGCGATGAGCGGCAACAATCGACGGCTATAACTCGGGCACGGCAGCTCTACGAGAAGATGCTGACAAAATATGGCTGCTGTGTGATGGACGACAAAACGTATATAAAAGCCGATTTTAAGCAAATTCCAGGGTTGGAGTTTTTCACCGGCCAGATCAAGTTCGATGTGGACGACAAATTTAAGAAGAAGAAAATGTCGAAGTTCGCCTCCAAATATCTCGTTTGGTAAGCCATCTGCTCTTGCGGACTGAGGAGTGAGCCTTTCGTGACAAAGGGCACAGTAAATAACGAGATCTAAAAATCTTAGTGACTAGAGGCGCCTTTTGCAGTTCTTGCAGCAGCACGACGAAGCTCCACTATTTTGTCCAAGTTTGGCATCATGCCACTATTCTAAAAGTGTCGTGAAGTGGTATGAAGCGAATTCTGTCCATTTTTATCCAAAGGACATGAACCCGCCAAACTGTTGTATAGCAGTATTGGACAATAATGAAGCGGAAAACAATCTCATCAAATTCGGCTGATTCCTCAAATAATCATTGCAATGATGTGGCCTTGACATCTATGTATAAGTTTATAGTGAAGATGATACATTTGAAGGAACCAACTTTTATTCTTCACGAAGTATCCACTTCGTTTTTCAACCAGGTTCTCTTCGATTAATCTTCCAATGACGAACGGATTTTTCGGTTTGAAAACTATTTCTGGAACTTTTCCTTTCTGGATGGTCTCCAGGGAAAGGACTTTCCCACGTAAACACACTTGCTCAAGTTTCTCTCATAAAAAAGGATCTATAACCTCAATGACCACTTTACAGTCCATTGGATTGGACTTCCACATACTCAACTCAAAACATTCCCTGGTTTATCTTGTTAACTTGTTGCCTACCATAACGCGCTTTACTAATATCCTAAAATCTGAATCGGAGATTACGTTATCGTTAAAAGCAACCAGATGAGCAAGGTGTCTTTGGTTGGAATGATTAGGGCAACTGCATTTTTATTGTTGTTCTTCAGAACTTTCCGAACTTATTTTATATGTGAATGCTTACCTTTATACAGTTGCAATAACCAGTTTCATTTCGATATGAAAATAACGTCTTCGCGGAACTTAATCAAAACAATAATAAAGTACACTGAGCGTAAATCACACGGCAAAGTTGGGTGGCAGTATCAAACAACAAACACTGAGATAGAATGTCACGTTTTTTTTGTGATGCTTTTGAAGTAAACTGAATTAAGCTTCCGAAATACATTCACATAAGAATTTTGTCCGTTAATTTATCTATAGGTCGATTGGAATAGACATTGCAGAATTTGATAAACATGTATTGAAGAAGGACGTTCCGCAAACCATAACCGGCAATTGGATCATCCATCGCGTCGCAGTTCATGGTAATTCGCACGCGCCCGTTGCTTGAAGAAAACTTATTTCAAATGTTTGTTTTAGGAAACCTAAACATTTCCACCTTGAATGGGCTGGATATCCATCGGGACATTCTGCTAAACAATGTTCCCCATGCAACATTCACCGGATCAAAGCGATTCGACAATTTCCGAGTTCGCAATCTAATCTGTCCTGCTCCGTGTATAATTCAGGGAGTGGATTTCAACGAGTGGGTGGCCAATTCTGTTCGGCTTGGACAGAATCATACCATCGATGGAATTTTATATCTGGAATCGGCCAGCGTGCTGGGCAACGTTGAGTGTTCGGGTCTGGTGAACAACATTACCTTCAACAGGGACACGCTTTTGTTAAAATCGGTTCCACAGATCATTGAAGGTGATTTGTACGTGAACATGAAAATACCGGAGCAAAACCTAGTTTATCCGGCGTCGATTGAATCGCTGCAGGTGGACACAATCAATGGGAAAAACTTTTCCGAGTTTGTTCAAAATTTGGCTCTTCGGGATCGGGGAACGTTGAAAATCCACACACCTGTAAGCTTCAGGCAACCGTTGGAGACGCAAAACCTTGACCTAGGAAACAATTCTATGTACGGCGTGAACATTAACCAGCTGCTCCAAGAAGTTGAGTACGGCGATCAACTGATGCAATATGAATCCAAGCTGCGTAATTTGAACGTTGTTGGGCAATCGTTGGTGGAAACTTTCAACAGTCAGTAATTTCAAGTTTTTCATCATTTTATTGGAAGTTTTTATAATTCCTGTTTAATTTCAGCTGTTACGCCTTTCTTGAGTCACTTCAACCTGGTCCAAACATCGCTCAAAGGACGGTTTCGGAGTGTGTCCGCCATTTCGTTACCACTGTCACCGGCACCAGTTGATCTGTTAGTAGCTCACGTGAACCAAGAGAATTATACTGCGGTAGAATTCTATCGATGGCACAAGAAGGATCAACAATTTAGAATAGCTAAAGGTTAGTATTCCATTCTTAAGAAAGGAAAATTATGTAATTAAATGATTTTTTCTAGGATTCTTACCTATAACATCTCCGAAGCTAATCGTTAACAATGCCAAGAGAATAAACATTGGTCACGTCCAACACCTGTTTGTTGAATTCAACGAACCAACGACTCAGTCATATCGTCAATCGTTCCTCGACCTAGAGCCTCCAGATTTCATGATGCCTAAGAAAATTCAACCCAAGTTTATGACTATTTACGAGTTCAACAGTACGATTCCGCGTAATGTGGTAAACATTAAATTATTTGATTTGGACTGCATTGGTCTGTATTCGGCCAAAGCAGACGGAATAGAAGTTCACTGTTTGCAGTTGGAAAATCTGGTATACTACATGAGATTCCATCAAATGCTGGTAACTCCGGCCGTCAGACAAGCTAACTTTATCGACCAACGTTTGATTGTACTAAGTCGAGATGGACTGCTTCAAGTGTGGCGATCTCAACCAAACCGCAAATTATCTCTGACTCAGCTGATCAAATCGATCCATGCCAGTGCGATCGCGGTGGCCAAATTCGAGTATCAACTATTCATTGCCGTCAACTCTGAATCGCCCGAAAGCGAAGACAGTACAACAGCACATCATGGTTCCATTGAAATCTGGCGAGATTCCCGACCATCGCAAGCCAATGGCACCTTCAGCAAATATCAAACCATTCTAAGCAAGGTTCCACGTCAGATTCAGCTGTCGGTTCTTCCGACGGCCTCGGAATTGATGCTGTACGCTTTAAAGGATGACCCATTCCATCCATTGGTGATCTACAGGTATGAAGGAGTGGCCGGATTCCGTGAGCACTTGACCAGCAAAACTTTACGAACCACTAGTAAACGACTGGCGGTCGTCAAGCTGGAGCGGAATCAACGAGAGCTGTTGGCCCTGGTGGCCGATAGAGAGATCCGATTCGTCGAAGCCGTTGTGAAGGGAACATAGGTGATGTTATGTTAAAATTATTTCGGTGATGTTTTTTTCTTGTTTGTATGATAGTGTACAAAAAAATGTAATAAAGCGTCATTTTTGTTGAATGATTCAACAGTTTCATTGAATTTCAAAAAGACACACTTCTATTAAATATCACGGATAACACGAAGTTTTCTCACAAATAAATAAACAATTATTGATTTATTCTTTTTTTAAATTTATTCTTCATCGGTATTTACACACATCTATTTAGTTAGTATATCTGCAAATGGTGATCAACTATTTCGCGCGGATTTACTGCCCTATTGGACCTGTGTGTGCCTAGTTGTCTTAATTTCTTTTTTCCCTTCAAAGCTCTCGTCAAAAGTGAAAGCTTGTTGTTGTATTTTCTTCGCGAACAACAATCGTGACCAAAATTGGTTGTGTTAAAATGTTTCGATTTCTTATTCCAGACCACGTAATTTACGGATATTTTTCTCTCTCTCTCTCTCTTTTCGATTGATTTATGTAGCGTTAATTTTCGTTTTATTTTTTGTCTTGTGATTTTGTATAAGATCATGTTTCTGAATCGGTGCTGCTTTAAGATGAAAGTGGTTCTTTGATACAGCTGTTACATTTCTGAATAACATTTATTATTATTTCATAATTTACGCGTTATGAATTAAAATACAAGAATTGCATTATGGGTTATTTAAATTCTACGGCTAGGGACGCACATACTCAAACCGATTCCGTCACTTTCCTAGTCACATTTTATGAATGTGTGGTGGTGGTTGGGAGGCGATAGTGGAAATATATCGAATATAAATTCTCCTTTTTGAAGGTTTTTGTTTCTTATTTCAATCGTAAACTAGGATAAAATTTTTCTCTTCTATATTTGTTATTCTTTCTTATTTTATTTTTACCTTAGTTTTCTAAACTGCTAAGAAGGATGAGTACGTCACATAAGGTTTCATATTGAATTTAAGCTTTTTCTCGCGCTTGTTCTCGTTTGATGAATCAATTTCTCTATAATTATCTAATCTTTATGAACCGGGTAAAGATAGTTTTCCGTTAATGTGATTCTCAACCCCATTGTAAATTTTAAATTAATATTTGAATAAAAGGAGTTTCCTCTCAGCCTTGATCGAGTTCGGTTGATTTTTTCTTCTCTCGTGACATAAGGCTAGTGTAGAATTTTGGTGCGTAAATCGAAAAGTGCGTGGCCATGAGCCCGTCTCCCGGCGATCATCCAGACAGGAAGCTTCCTGTTTGGATGGACCGAAATAACCTGTTCGGTCGCTTACATTACCTGTTCCTTCGAGGAGCAGGTGGTCAAAGTCTTCCCAAGAATCCTTTTACAATCGGCAAGTCAGTTGAAAACCATGCCGGTAAAATCGAAAGTGGATACTATGATAGCAAGAACCAGTGGTATGTGTTGAAAGTACGCAACGAAGAACAAGTTAAAAAACTCGAACTATTAAAAAGTTTAATCGATGGAACAAAAATAGAAATCGGTCGCCATCCGAATTTAAACACCCGAAAGTTTGTGGTTCAATGTCATGAGGTCGGTGAAATGACAAACGAAGAACTTCTCGCAGAACTCATACCTCAAAAGATTACCAAAGTGCAGCGCATCACCAGAAAAACATCAAACGGAATCGTTGGAACGTCGACTTTTATTTTAACCGTTAACAGCACCGTGATACCCGAGTTTATAGACTTCGGTCTTTTAAGATTGAGAACCCGAGTTTATTATCCGTTGCCCCTACTTTGTCGAAAATGTCTGGAATATGGTCATCCGAAGGCCAAATGCACGAACCAAATCGCTTGCATCAAATGCTCCGGAAAACACGAAAGCACCACGTGTCGCAATGATCCGTTTTGCCTGAATTGCAAAGAAAACCACAGTCCAGTTGATCGAAGTTGCAAGATCTGGAAAAATGAAGCCGCCTCACTTAAACTCGCCATCGACCTGAATATCTCCCTAGCCGAAGCACGGAAAAGTATAACATCCACCACTAGCATTTACAACACCAGCTACGCTGGCGTAGCCAAATTGCAGCCGCACACATCTAATAATCATCAAAACCCGAAGTCTTCAAGCACAAAGCCGAACGAGGTCCAACAGAAGCAGCATCAACCCAATCCGAACACCAAACGAAGCCACCAAAAACCGAATTTACCAGCACCAACCGAAAAATGTAGCGCAAATGTGCAAACGGACTCACCACCAAAAAAAAGGAATGATCCTCAACCTTTACGTCGCTCATCCTCCAATCCAGAAATGGAAGTGAACAGTGATCAGAGCAAAAATACTGAAATCCTCATCTTTACTCATGCGAGCCAGTGTAGCTCAGCCACGGTTTCGCATGATACAAAGTTGAAAAATAAACCTATCCCCTTCCCCTTCCCTATCCCTAAAAAACCCATCCTTAGATTTAAAAAATAGATTAGTTTGTATATTGACCATCGGCCAGAAAAACTTTGAATTAAGTAATGGGCCTAATAAAACCTTTGTTAAATAAAAAAAAAAAAAAATTTGAATAAAAAAAAACCAGAACAACTTTCATCGGTGTGTAACTACCTACACATCTTTATATTAATTCTTTTTCTTCGAAGAGTTAGTAATACATAAATGCACACCCCAATAGTATCGCCAGTAGTCAACTTAGAGAAATAATAAAAATTAATCATTGATTTTCGCCTTGAGAAAAACCCCCAGGTCTCTCCAAAGCCGGTTATTCCGAAATTTTATCCTTAGTTTAAACAATTTTCTTAAAACGAGGATTACAAAAGTCTGTCGGTTTTCTCGTTCTCTTCCGTTCGTCTTGTGTTCGTAATTTTCTTTTTGTTATCAACAGATTAAGACAATTTTACAGACACAGGTTACATTTGATGTACAACTAGTTTTAAACTGTGGGAGATATTACATTGATTTATCATTTGTTTACATAATTTAGATTTTACTCGTCCACATTCAACTCGTCATTCAACCAAATTTATCGAAATTTGAGAAATAACACTGTGCAGTTTTAGTCCAAATTTGGAACTGTGTTGTACTTTTATTTTGTTGCGGTTGTTTTTTGGTTTTTATTCGTTTTCATGAAATTTCCTTTTGATTAAACACAATTTTACAGTGCATTGTTGTCACAATTGTTTCGGGTTTGTATTTGAAATTTTGCAGCCAAGCTGACAAAAGATTGGCAAACACAGAATTAAATTTTAACTTTTTAAATTGAAAAAAAATAACCAATTTTTTTTTTGTGGAAACAAACAAATTCTTTCTATTCTTTGCATGAACTGTTTTTTTGTTGTTAATAAGTTTGTAAATATTTGGTCAGAACTTTTATTTTACTTATTTCAATCCAATCATTTCTGTTTAGTGGGAATAAAGTACCACGACATAGAAAATCATGAGAAGAACAAATTTTTATTCATAATTGCGAAAAAAGTTTATTTCTGTGTGTATGTGTTTACATATGAGCCTGCATTCGAGATGCATTTGCTTCATTACAATGATGTGTTCTTAAATGAATCTATATCGAAAATGATGTGGTTGTCTGCTGTGTAGTGTTTTATCGTCTGTTTGTATTTCTACGTTTAACATATTCAATTATATGTTCATTTTTATACCTTAATATATTGAATTCCGTTATGTACAAAGCTCAATAAAATGTTTGAGAGAGTGAGGGTATGTGGATTTTGTTTTGCTTTTCAATGCATGTCCCTGTGCATTTTCAAAGTGAGAAATGTTTGAATTGTTCATCTACGGTGTATGTTCTGTTGATAGCACTTAAAACATATACGAAAAAATCCTCCAGAACCTATGAGAATCGATTTCTATGAAAATTTTACTAAAACTCGTTTCACTTTTTATCTTAAGTGTTTTGCATCCTTAATTCGACCAATTTTGACCGATGTGTTGATATCGATAAAAAACATACTGTTGTAGCTTCAAATCGCTATCAAATTTTGAAAACGTATTACCTCTTTGACTTTCGTTCTTTTTTCTTATTGACGTACCGTCATTACCAACAGGAGGAATAAGTTGTTTTAATAAATTAAATAATAAAAAAGTGCTTGTAGGACGACGCAAGATCGCTTTCGGCCGCATTGCCGTTGCTGTTACCCCTACCAGTGTTGCTGCCGCTATTGTTCAATCTAGTGGTGGTAATCGCATTACGATTGACTGTGCCGCTACTGACTACGGCTCCGCCAGCCGTAGTGACCGTGACAACCGTTGTTTCTCCCGTCTGTGTTCCTACCTGATGATGAAGCAGTTGATGACGAGGCCTCCGCTGCTGTTGCTGTTGTCGAAGATGCTGATGATGATGTTGTTCAAGCAGCCCATTATCGTCGTCCTCGTCTTCAACATCTCCATCACCTCCATCGTCCATATCATCGTTAGTGGTATCGATGATCACCCCTGGTGTCCCGACTGCTGCACTGCCCCCACCGGCCACTACTTCCTCTTCCTCCTCTACTACTATTCCCTCGCCGGTTTCTTCTTCAATTTCCACATCCACGCCACTATCGATGATGCAATCGTAATCGACGCCTTCCACTATTTCGTACACGTCGCCCCCATTGTCGACGTCATCGTCATCGTTCTAAGTCAGACGATTCGGCTGGTCCGGTCGACGTTCCTCTATCGTGTAGACGGTGTTACCGACGCGGAAAAGTTCGGTGTGTGGACGCAATGTCGGTTCATGGGTAGCGATGATTCCTGCCTCGATCGATTCACCGGCGCGGATCAACGTGGCCTTTGAAGAAATTAGGAATGATGTCCCGTTAATGAATGTTTTTTTGTTCATCAACTTCCAACACATACCTGATTAAGATTTCCGATCGCAAGTTGATGTCCGTCCAGCGTTTGTACCTGGGCAATCGAGAGCGAAGTCGTGCCGTCGGCGTTCTCATGCTGGGTGACCACGTGCTGCTGTCCGTTTGCGGCTGCCTGTTCAAGTTGCTGTGCCTGGGCCTGGGAAACCGTGACCGATATCGTTCCGGTGGTGTCGATGGTCGTTTGCTGAGCCGCTGCCTGTGCCTGTTGGTCTGCCGCCGATGATCCTGCGCCATTTGATCCGCTCGTGTTGGCCTGTCCTGCAGCGTTACCTAATGTAACAATCATGGTGTTTGGAAACGTATGCATTAGGCTAGGAAGTTAAAATTTAAAATCAAAGTAGAAAGTAACCTTGCTTACTCTTCTTAACACGTTCTTTCTTTACACCCGGTTTCTTGAAGTGCCTCAGTTCCAAATGGCGACGTAGGTTACGAGACTGGCGGATGACGGCCTGGCAAATCGGGCAAGTGGCGGGTTGTTCAGATTGGGACTTGCTCTTAACCTCTGTAAAAGAGAAACAACATCAATAACATGTTTTCGACTTTCGAAAATAACAACGTACTGATAATTCCATCCTTGGTGTCGAGAACGGTTGCACCTTCGGCGTTGGCTTCCTTCTTGATGTCCTTTACAACGTTAGCGGCTTCCTCTGCACTGTTCACGATGATGGTCTGGATTGTACCTTCTTCGTCCGTTTTCAGTACCTTGGCAGCTTGGGTTCCACCCGTCGATACGGTTGCCGTTGCCTGGATAGTTCCGCTAGTGTTCTGGCCTTGCGATTGGGAGGGTTTCTTCGGGCGTTGCTTGCGTTTGCGGGTCGGCAGGAATTGGCTGATAACATCCTTGGTGACTTCGTCGCTCATCTGGTCCGGGGTGATGGTTTCGATAACTTGGGCCTGTACAGTCTGGGTCGGTGTCAAGGTGGTGATCAAATCTTCAGTCTAGAAGAGAGATACGATGTAAGAAAGGGCTTGGCTAGATAAAAAAAACACTGGTATGAAGTTTTTGTTTTCATTGAACTAGTCTTTTCGTACATCACACTAATCACTATTATTCTAACGATGACAGCTGGATTTTTTAAAAGTTAGGTATTGCGAAATTTCTAAATTTATTCTGAAGATTTTCTGAAATGGCTAAAACATGGCTAAACAATGTGAAAAAGTAATGTAAAAACTATACAAAGTTGTTTCAGTCACAGTAGAAAGTTTTTGAATAGTGGCAACATTGGATGGATTCTTGAGATACGAAACAGAACGACGACGAATTTTCAAAGATAGTTATTGCTTATTGCGTTGCACTATTATCTAAAAAATTTGACGTTTCTAAAATGTGTGTGAATTAAGATACAGTCATTCTGAGAAAAAAAGAAGATTTTTGGACATTTTCACTCAAACCTTGAAAGCTCAGGGATTACTCAATGCCTTGTTAGAACTCTTCAAAGTGATTCTTTAAAAATACGACTATCATAATATGTAAAGTTTTCAAAAAAATCGACCAGCTATATCAAAAGTTTGACGAGGAACAAAAGTTTTACGAGGAACAATATGTTAGGCCGAAGGTCGCTACACTGAACAAAATCGGGCTATAAGGTTTATTGGGAATTCTAGTGTTTTCGCACTAAAGGAAAATCCAATACTTTTTATCAGTAGCCGAATGATTTATTTTATAAGAAATTTCAATGAATGTTATGGAGAGCGAAATTATTATGATTTATTATCTAATCTAGTGTTATGAATGGTTCCATCATTGCAATCAAATACGCCTGTAATTCAATTTCTATTTCCATCTTATTCATATAAATAACTAAATTGATCTCGTTAAAACATTTATTACAACAAATCTTCCAAAAATGTAAACGTTATACTGCACTGCACTTCAAACACTTATTGATGATTGATGCGGTTCCATGCATTGATCCTGGCTGGTGCATAAATCCTGATTCAGCTGGTCGGGCGCTGCTGTTCTGGTGGATTGATGTTTTTCCTGGGAAAAAATCAGCATTTAGTTTCAAACGAATTATGTTTTTGAAAAAAAAAGTATGAATTACCTATGCATGGCAAAGAATGGAACCGTGTGCTTTACTAGCTGAAGTCCGGATCTGTATTTCTCCGGTGCTGGCCGTCATTTTAAGTCCCGTGTTTTACCTGTTAGGATAGATAACAAAATATTAACACCAAGGTCGTTCAGCCGTTCCATTTTTTTAACTTACGTTCATAAATGTTTAGCTTTTATCACGGCGATGGTATTTTAGTTTTGTTTGCTGCCATTCAACTGGTAAAATCTTCCGGTCAAAAATTACTGGCTCAACACAAACAATCGTTCTTCTTGATTTATGTTCTCCAAACAGAATTGAAAACGGACACGCCAACATGTATACTAACTTTTGAATGTTGAAATACATAGGAATTTTATATATGTTTTCCTAGGTAGAACAAGCTTATGAAATTCATTGGATTATTCCATATTTCGTAATGGATTTATCGTTAGTTTCTATCAAACACTGAATGATAAGATTTATTAGATTGACCCTATAAATTTTATAGCCCAATTTGGTTTCATAATTATTGGATTGTCCTATGCATTTCACCAAGTGAGTGAAGCAGATACAATTTATTGGATTTTGCTATATCTTTCAAAGGATAATTTAGTAGCTAAAATTTGACTGTGAATAGTAAGATTTATTAGAATGACCTTATAAATTTAATCGCCTAATTTGGTTCATTTTATTTACATAGTATTCCGTCTTACGACATAACTTGACGAACATAATTCCTAAAATTCACTCGGTTCATAGCCACCGTTCTCCAATTTCTCGGGCACCCCACGTTCGCCAGATCACGCTCCACTTGGTCTAACCACCTCGCTCGTTGCGCCCCCGCTCGCCTTGTTCCTACCGGATTCGTAGCGAACACCTGTTTTGCAGGACAGTCGTCCGGCATTCTCGCAACATGTCCCGCCCAGCGTATCCGGCCAGCCTTAACCACCTTCTGGATACTGGGTTCGCCGTAGAGTCGCGCGAGCTCGTGGTTCATCCTTCGCCTCCACACTCCATTCTCCTGTACGCCGCCAAAGATGGTTCTAATTTGGTTCAGTGTAGGCCGAATGGGTTAAAAGGCCGAAGGATGTTCGGCCGAATAGGGCAATAGGCCGAATGGGACATTAGGCCGAAGGTTATTTGGCCGAATATTATAAGGCCGAATGGTCGTAAGGCCGAATGGCCATAAGACCGAATGGTCATTAGTCGTAAGGCCGAATGGTCGCAAGGCCGAATGGTTGCAAGGCCGAATGGTCGCAAGGCCGAAAGGTCGTTAGGCCGAATGGTCGTAAGGCCGAATGAATGCCAGGCCAATTGACATATTAACGCTTGTTTGCATTTTGGGGCGTATAGTAGTTTGGCCGAATGGGCGATAAGGCCGAATGTTCATTGGGCCGAATAGTCATCAGGCCGAATGGATGCAAGGCCGGATTCAACCATTCGGCTTTGTGACCATTCGGCCTATCGTCCATTCGGTCTTACAACCATTCGACCTGATGACCATTCGGCCTTACGAACATTTGACCTATTGTCCATTCTGCCTAACAGCCATTCTGCCTACAGACCATTCGGCTTAACTGCCATTTGCCCCAACATGCTAACAAGCGTTGATATGTCTTATCGACCTGGCATACATTCGGCCTAACGACCATTTTGCCTAATGAACATTCGGCCTAGTCATTATTCGGCCAAATGGCCATTCGGCCTTATGACCATTCGGCCTAACGACCATTCGGCCAAATGACCATTCGGCCTAAGGACCATTCGGCCTTATGACCATTCGGCCAAATGACCATTCGGCCTAACGACCATTCGACCTGATGTCCATTCGGCCTAATAACCATTCAGCCTTATGACCTTTCGGCCTAATGATCATTCGGCCGAACTTCCTTTCGGCATTGCGTCCTTTCGGCCTAACAGCCTTCGGCTGGTTAGTCGTCGGCCGAATAACCCATTCGGCCAGATAACCCATTCGGCCTAACGTCCATCGGCCAAATGACCTTCGGCCGAATGGCTGTCGGCCTCATGACTTTCGGCCAAA
This sequence comes from Uranotaenia lowii, assembly GCF_029784155.1. NCBI lineage: Eukaryota > Metazoa > Arthropoda > Insecta > Diptera > Culicidae > Uranotaenia > Uranotaenia lowii. The sequence goes on from NC_073692.1 coordinate 413,810,469, forward strand.
TGACCCAGCCTCGACGTGTACTGAAAGTTGCGAAAGTTTTGGTCGAGTGATCCATGTTTTCCATCCAACAATGTTTTCGTCAATTTTTTATCAAAATGACATTTCATGATTTTCTGATTTTGAAACACGCAAGGTCTTTTGATACACTAGGTTCTCCGACTTTCACAGTAAGTAGGCGAGGAGTGAGCGGGGCTCTCAATGAGTTTGTTTATTTTTTGCTCAGCTTTTCGGTGGTTTGTTGGTAAACAAACTTCATGAGTTCCGTATAGTTGCATAGCCTACATAGCCAAAATGGCTGAATCGGGAATTCGATATTCGGTAACACCTCCTGAATATATACACACCTTGGAAACACGAACCAGTCAGAAACAAAGAGCTCCAGTTTATTTTTGTAAACAACCGATAAGAGTCTGTCCTCTCCGAAATGGGATAATTCTGGAGTTTATTTTAACTAGGTCGTATGAACCAATATAAACAAACTTGAGTTATTAACTGAAAATGATTGATAAAGTTGTGTTCTATGTTTGGTTGAAACTTGGCTTCATTTTGTCAATGAATAACTTTACCAAAATTATTTGAATTTAGGACATATGATGTCGCGAAATAGTCGCGAAAAGTGCTTCGGCAAGAGCGGAAAATTTTACGGGAAAAGGACAGGAAACTCTCTGAAGAAATGATCTTTATTGATCCTAGCATGGTGAGACGCTGCAAATTGGTGTCGGGTGAGTACAATAAACTTCACTTTTACTTTTACATGTTTAAATAGCTAGTATTATTTTTGTCATTACAGACCAGATTACAGCCAAATTGGTAGAAATCGATGAATGATTTTTCGCACTCCTTAAACGGGAAGCTTATCTACAATCCACTCCGAAGGAATTTCTGAGTTTTTGGAATCAAACTTATCGATTGACCATAAGGACGTTTGAGCCAAATGAGAAATGCATAAAGTCGTAAGTACATCCTCATTCATAGGAACCTAATTAATTTAAGCCAATTCCGAATACGTTAGCATGTTCTGCGTCCAATTTTACGCTGCCTTTCAAATTGTTAAAAAAAAAATAGACAAGCATTCATAAAATAAGTATTGAAAAAGTGATTCAGAACTTCAACATCGATTTTCTCAAAACATGTCGAGTGGCTCATACTACTTAATCAGAACTAACTCTAGAATTGATGAACATCGACAAGCTTTATTTTGAGGAATATTGTGCAATATTTTTTAGTTGTCAGTCTTGCAAAATATGAGCGATTTCCTCGGGTTCAATACTGTATTAAAAGGAGTTCACAACGTAAATAATCCAATAGACTGAGTCGAAACCCTGGGATCTTAAATGCTTCGTATTGGTTAAAAACTCATCCATGATTTTTTGCAGAATTTTTAAGTAACGTTTACATGAGTAAATTTGGACTTTTAGGTTTGTATGGGAAAATTGAATATTTAGTACTCAAAAATCATCATCAGTTTTGTTTCTTCTGTGCAACCAAGCCTGCTGATGGTTTTTGTGCCAATTTATAAATTCTTCGAAGGAAATTTTACACGTAACAACTTTGTCGAAGACCCTAACTTCATATCTTATTAGACAAAAAAGTTATAAGCTGTTTAACAGGAGTATGTCTTCTGGCATTGATAAACAATAAATTCAATTGACACCACTGCTTATACCCCGCGAATAGTGAACCTGTATATAGGAGAAGTGACATCTGAAACACAAAATTCCAATCGAGCAAAAGAACTGTCAAAATCGATTCCAATCGATCCGAGCATTTTGTCGCAGAGCTTTTACCTTTCTTATTGAAAACTCAACCAAGGAAGGTATTGCGATTGTTGTTATAGTTCAAACAGATAATTTTTTAGCTGGTCATATGAATTTATGATTAGGTGCAATTTTTTTTTAATGCTTTGGTGAATCATGTTTCTAGTTAGAAAGCTAACTGATTATTAACGAAATTCAAGTCATTCATACCGTTTATCGTGATTCTTCGGTCATCGAGTTCAATGTTATTTTGTTGGATTGAAGGAGCGTTCACTTTAGAGCTTGAACATTGAGCCAGAAAACAGTGCTGGGAATTTTTTTGTCCAAGATTTCGGCGATGTTGCCACATATTTCATTTTAAGAGGGATCAGATGTCGCTTCTCTTATATGAAGGTTCACTACCCGCGAAGTATTGCATGAAAAGTAGTCAGGGGCCGTCCACATACCACGTGGACAACTTAGGGGGGGGGGGGGGATATGGAAATGTCCACGCTTGTCCACGGAGAGGGGGGTAGGGGTTTGGGTCATGTCCACGTGGACATACTTACTTTCAAAATATTTTCTAAAGGTGAATAAATATTAAGATGTTTAAATCAAAGTCTTAAAATTTCAAAGCTTTCCAGTTTAAGTTTGAACAATTAGTAGTGATAAATATGATAAATTAGAAGTTTAAAATTTTTAAAATTATTTTATATCAGGAAATTATTATTATTTTTTTTTCAAAATCAGCCATGTCAATTACAAAAAAGCAAAAAGAGGTGTTTTCTAACTGTCAAATTATAGGTATTAAAAAAAACTATTTCAAATCTGTCCACGTGGACATCCGGGGAGGGGGGTAGGGGTTTGCCAAATGTCCACGCTAGTCCACGGAGGGGGAGGAGGGGGTCACAAATCTCATTTTTCTGTCCACGTGGTATCTGAACGGCCCCTCATGCAATACCTCGCAAGGCACCCAGCAATGGTGTCTATTGAATTTATTTTTAATCAATACCAAAAGACATACCCCTGTTGAACAGCTAATAACTTTTTTGTCTGATAAGATACGAAGTTACAGTCTTCGACAAAGTTGTTCAGCGGAAAATTTCCTTCGAAGAATTTATAAATTGGCACAAAAACCATCAGCATGCTCGGTTGCACAGAAGAAACAAAACTGATGATGATTTTTCAGTACAAAATATTCAATTTTCCCATACAAACCTAAAAGTTCAAATTTACTCATGTAAACGTTACTTAAAAATTCTGCAAAAAATCATGGATGAGTTTTTAACCAAAACGAAGCATTTAAGACCCCAGGGTTTGAGAAATTCAAAAATGACCCGAAATCGACTAAGTCTAATGGAGCAATCCTTGCACTGACAATTTTTTAACATCTTTCATGGTGTTTTTTGGTAGTAAATCGATTCGAAATTAAAGCTAGAATATTGAAAAATAACTGTTTTTATACATGAAGAAATATTCTGTTTACAATTCAATAATTAAGAAATCTTGGAGGGAGCTCGATAAACTTTGTGACTAACTGCGAGTAGTACTATCAGTAATCATTACGGCGATAAGGCTCTATAGGTGGTTACTCGTTAAAAAAAAAATGACCAAACTGTTGAAAATTAAAGTTACACTCTACAGGCTACTCACGCAAACATTGTTTCCCACGTCGATGACGGCCTTGACGGCATGGTTCTGTGGTACCAGGGTCGGGTGCAGCTGAATCGATGTGGTGTACGTCGTGTTGTCATCCTTGTGGGATACCGTCTGCGGTGCGAGGCCCTGAATGTTGAGACAGTGGGCCGCCTGCAGCAGCGATGGGAGCTGAGAGTGATCCACACTCACCTCTCCCCGGTAGACGAACTCCAGCAGAGCCTCCAGATCGTTCGCATTGACGCCGGCCAGCATGACGACCGGATGTTTGCACGGTGTGTTCTGTGTTGTCGTAGGTGTTGAGCCAGCCGTACGCGAAAGAGACGGAACGAAAACAGAGAAAAGAATGAGGAAAAAATTAGTTTTATTATTATATCGATTTCACAAAACATCATCCGTGCTCGCGCGTGCTCTTCAGCACTCCCGGGCCATTCGAAACACGGACAGCTCAGCTCAACTCAACTCAAATCAAACGCGCGAACATACACTCTACTCATCACGAAAACCTAACTAAAGCATGGCCCGAAAGAGCATTTCCCTGGAAAGCATTTAGCAGTTACTGTATAAGTTCTACCGGTTCTATACGATTCCTTCTGTTATTGTAACTCCTAACGCCCAACGCCCAACCCCCTTCAACAACACGAGAGCTGCTTTTTTCTCCAGCGGGAGATTTTGTGTGTACATACTGTGTAGAAAGGAAAATTAAGGCGAGAGGTCACAACAGCAACAAAATCAAAATATTCAGAGCGCGGCAGAAGATAGCAAGCAAGCAAATCTCCACACAATCAGCAACAGCAGCAGCACCAGCCTCAGACTTTTTATGCTCGCGCGCACTTATCTCACTCACTCACTATGCTCTTGTTCTTCTCCCTGACTCTCCCCAGCACTCCGTGTCGGTGGCAGGCAGGGCAGGCAATGAGGCAACCGAGACCAGATGATCTCGCACTCAAATGAATGAAGGCAAAGCATTCGAGTTTGAGTTCGGTCCTACCCTACCCTAGCGATAGCAGCAGCAGCACCTGGTCTGGTGGCCGGCCAGAGTCATTCTTCTCTTAGCTCTGGACCGGGATTTACGGGACTCTTTCCATCTCCGATCATCCCACATCACATCTCCCACATTGCATGTCCGTCCGTAGGTACGCTCGTGTGATGAAGGAGTAAAAAAAACATTGGAAGCAGCTTCTGTAGCTGGCTGAGCGACAGAAAACATAAATACAAAGTTGGTTGTATTTTTATTTTCAAACCCGTAAGATGGTAGAAGCATGCTTTCGAGAAAACCCGCCAACCGCGGCTCGATTCAGTACGCGAGGAAGCTCGCTCGCTTAAGATGCGGGCCTGTGGTGGCCTAAACAGATCTTCCATATTCATAGAACGTTCGTCGCCCAATGGCATGTAGCAATAAAAAAAAACTAGCTCGGCCGTTTGCTGCTATCTTTTAGTTTTTGAGCTAGCTTCCCAATGGAGTTTTATGATGGTTGGCAAGCTGAATTGTTTCCCATGAATTATGTTTCCAAACGTAGGGGTCTTGATGAAATTACGGATATCGAATATTTTTATGGGAAACTTTTTTTTTAAATTTTTATATGTGGTTGTATTTGACACAGTGTAGGTAAATATAAAATTCTAACAAAAATGTGTGTAGTTTTATGCTTGTTTACAAGATAATGACAATGAATTCGTTACGTTTAGAAACAATATATTCAGTTCTAATCAAACAATTGAACATAAAAAAAAATGCCTCGAAACACACGCTACGTGAGTGAACATTAACACAGTAAATAGCTGTCATAGTGCTAAAGAGAGACGCTTCTTCATCTGCTGGGTGGATAAGAATCAATGATTTTTTCAAAAAAATTTAAAAAAAATCTGTTTTTTTTTGTTTTTTTTTTGTTTTTAAGTTTTTGTTAAATAGGATATGTTCAATAAAAAATTTGCCTGGAATGATTCTTAGCTGACTTGTTTTCCGTTTAAACTTTGCAGTTGTTTGTCAGTATTGACTTGAGTGATGAATACACGCAGAGAACACTCGGATTTTGAAACAAAACGGAACTGGCTTTGATTCAAAACATTCATTATTTTTAACCAAACTCCTGTTTTCTATGAATCAATGAATTATAGTTTTGATTCAAATGCACAATTTTTGAAAGAAAGAATTAATTTTTTGAACTGAATAATTTTGGACTTTGATTCAAAACAAATTCTTGTATTAAAAAATAAAATAAAAATAAAAAACAAATAAAACTACTTTGCATCAAATGAAACTGTTTTTGTATCGAAACATTAAGATTGTGATTCAATGATTTTTCCCAAAATCAAAGGAAACAATCCTTTGTTTTTGCGGCACTTTCCTTAGAAATAAAAAATCTTTTCGTTGCGTTTAGGAAAACAAAGAAATACTGATAACCGTTACTGCCGGTTTTGAGCCTGGATTCAAGAATGAGACACTTTCTTTTTTTATTATTGTTTTTTCTTGTTCAATTTAGTTCTACTGTCATTATTCCTTATCTTTATTTTTTTTTTCAAAATTTAGTTTTTGATTATTCGATTTATTCTATTTTATTTATATTTTATTATAACTTTATGGTTTTTTTTAAATATATTTTATTTGTTTATTCTATTTATTTATTCCTATTGAAGAATAAATTGCCGCTAGTTGCAAGAGGCTACCGTCGGTAATTACGTTGCTCCAGGTGCAAGAAGAAAAATCGAATTGTAAACGAAAAGATGTGTTTTTCGGTTAGTTAAATATGAATATTCTTTAAAATGCAAAACAATGTGAAAAATATATAAGATTTATGTCATTTTTCCATTTTGATTAAAATAGTTGATTTATTTGTGGGTTAAATTCGTTGTTCTTGTAGAGACGAACCAGCTAAAGGCTGAATAATAAAGACAAAAAAATCGTTGCTCGTACATTCGAAGTTCTGATATTCTGTTATTCACTCTTGTGAAAAATCTCAACGCTAACGTTTGTATTGAAGTTCTATATAAGTTCCTCATGGAACCAAAAAGCTCGTAACAAGTTCTGTTTGGAACCAAAAAGTTCGTAAGAAGTTCTACATTGAACCAAAAAATTCGTAAGAAATTCGTAACGAAGCACGATGAGCCTTATTGAATTCTGGATTTTTTAAGGTACTTGGAACGCACAAAAATGTTCTATGCTACTTGTTTAGACTTTCTATGTTCGGTCAGAAGTCCAAATAAAGCACCTATTTTCATTTCTCTTGAGTACCTTTTACTCAGCCAAATGTGAACTTCTAATGCACAGGATTAAGTATCTATGTGACTTTTGGTTACTTGGGTTAGGTTCATTTAAAAAAAAATCTATGTTGTTGTGTGAATTCTTATTTTTATGTTTTTGAATTTTTTTATTTCAATATTCTTTTTATCAATTTAATTTCTTTTTTCTTTAAATTGAATTCATTACTAGAAGAAAAGCTGAGGGCTCCTTTGTTCTATGAATAACGTTATTAATAATGTTTTCATCAGCGGTGTTTAAACTCGCCTCGGAAAGAATCATTCGGCTGATTTTTTCCGAGTTTAACTTGTTGTGTGCAGATTGATTTTATCTTCGTTCCAATCATGACGTGATTGCACACAAAACGAAGAGAACAGTTCCGAGTTGATGTTTTCCCCTCCTCGCAGGAATAAAATCACACCAATGAAACAACAGAACGAAGCTTACCGTACACGAATGCTCACGAGCGATCGTTGCCCGACGGACCGAGTTAACATTCCTCGCACCCTTCTCTCGCTCGTTTCCCGTTCCCTTGTATCTATCACTTTTAGCCACGCCCCCATGCGTTGTCCGATTGATGTGTTCGGCTGCCGAACGAAAACGATTTTTTCTTTAATTCGCTGAACTGTTCGTTTGCTTCGCTGATGTTTCTCCCCCGATTGCTGTTTACTCCTGCCGAGTTTACCCGAAGCTTACTTCCTGATGCTTTCCGAGTTGAACTTTAGATAGCATCATTGCAGATTGAGTTTAACGAAATAAAATCGTTCTGCAAAGAAGGGCAAAGTGCGAGTATGTAGACTCGCGATTTTAACATCTCTGGTTTTCATATCAAGTCAGTAAAATTTTCATTAGTGTGGCTAGAATATAATTAATTCTAGGATAAGAAATTCACACTTAATATTTTAACGAGATACAGTACCGTTCATAATTGTATAGAAATTGGAAGCACGCGCACTGTCACTTCGACTTTGAACTTCGATAACTTTTTACTCTGATGACATGTTTTGATCATTTTTTTTGCGTTAGATAGATCAACCATCACACTATTATATCACAAAATTTGAGCTTTCTGGAGTTTGTGTGGCCTGAGATACAGTAATTCTACGAAAATCGGACTTTTTGGACTTTTCTCATTCAAACTGCAATATCTCAGAAACTACGCTACATTTTTTATTGAAATTTTGCAGAGTGATTGTTGAAATAATAAATTTCTATAGAAATCGCATTTCTAGGTTCATGCTTGAAATATTGTACCACACATAACTTTTGATCCCATCGATAGAACTTTTCAAAAACTTCAGACATGCTAGCTTATTATTTCAACAATCACTCTGCAAAATTTCAATAAAAAATGTAGCGTAGTTTCTGAGATATTGCAGTTTGTATGAGAAAAGTCCAAAAAGTCCGATTTTCGTAGAATTACTGTATCTCAGGCCACACAAACTCCAGAAAGCTCAAATTTTGTGATATAATAGTGTGATAAGGCTATGATCATTTAGTATCCGGGCAGTTACAAACGTGTGTATTTTAAAAACTATTCATTTGATCGAAAAACTTTCTATGGAAGAAATGAAGGTGTTAATATGACATTTAATGTAAAAACATAGAAAAAAATATTTATCAATGATTTAAAGAAATACTCTAACTTTTTCATAAAATCTCTTTTTTATCTTTGCACACTTTTTTCAGTCATGTATTGATTTATTTTTTTTTCCACAGAAGCAAAACCTTTGCAAAATCATGACATTTTACACAAACTCACCTGGAAAAAGCAATTGGAATCTGGTTGGAACCTTTTCATGAGTAGGCACTTCGCAGAATTTGATCTCTTAAATCCGGTTTTATCAAAAAAAATTTTGTCTATCAGAACACATCTGTCATATTGCGTAAAAACCGGATGCACAGATTGCGATCTTTGGAACTGATCATTATTAGTTATTTACTTGGTGTCTACTAGTCAGGCAACACTTTTTGCCTGCCGGAAATGGATTTTTTGCATTATTTAAAGAGTCTGGATTCAGTTATCCCCAATAACCATAGATTTTTTACCATATTTAAGATCAAGGGTTGCACTCCGATGGTTAGATTGAACTTCGTGTGGATCCTAGAGTGGCTCCTTATACTTCTTAACCATTTGGTCCGAAACAAGATCACAAAAAAATCGACAGTTCATGAGCTTTCAAGTCAACAATGAAGAATTTTCGAGGCACAAAATGCGTAAAAGGAGCAAATTTGTGCAAAATTATTTTTACCATGTCTTTTTGCATCGTAAATATCTCAAACACACGTTAACTTAAAAATCTATCAAAAATAGGCAAGATAGTCCTTTTCATAACCAACACAACGCTATTGAAATTTTGCATATCCGAGCTCAATTAACGTAGCTATCACCGAAATAAAGTGCCCGGATACTAAATGATCATAGCCTTAGTTGATCTATCTAACGCAAAAAAATGATCGAAAAATATCATCAGAGTAAAAAGTTATGGAAGTTCAAAGCCGAAGTGACTGTGCGCGTGCTTCCAATTTCTATACAATTATGAACGGTACTGTATATTAGACTAGTTCACTTTTCGGCTTTTTTCGCTGATCACAACGCCACTTACAGGGTTTGATCCTCATTCATTTTCAAGTACTCTGGCCAAATTTGAGCTCATTTGAGTAAGTTTCCAGCGTGCGCTAGAAGTTTTATTGAAAAAAGTCCATTTTTCTGGAAAATTTTCGTAGATGTGTTCTAGCAAGCTGTTGTTAATATAAAATGATAATTTTATAGTGCTCGGTGAATGGTATGACAAGCATTCGTATGTACCTGTTTTAGATAATTGACTAAATCAAACCGAAAAAATTTAAAAATTCATAAACTACCAACTTTTACAGAAAATTTACTTACAAGTTGAGAGCTTAAAATCAGTAGTAAATAGAAAAAAAATATTTTCGACATAAACTTTTCATAAAAAGATAGCCTTATTTATAACCTTTAATTTGATGTATAACACTTAATGATCGCAAGAGTGCTAGCAAAGTTATTCAAATATCTATGCAACAAATTTGATTTGATAAAATATTTTTCATTCAAGTTTGCTCCACACCAACTTGTGCCCAAGAAAGGATATTTTATTCAATCAAGTACCCCATGACGGGGCCAGGAGTTAAAAAAAAGCGCGCGCTTTGATCAAGTTGTAAGCAAGTCTTGATGCCACGTCTTGATGCCACGTTTTGCAGGTTGCATGATGCTAAAACTTGAATGGAGACAACATTATGATTCAAAGAATGTGATGTGAATGTTTGAATATCTTTGCTTGTACTGTTGCGATAATTAAGTGTTATACATCAAATTAAAGGTTAAAAATAAGGCTATCTTTTTAAGAAAAGTTTATATCGAAAATATTTTTTTTCTATTTACTACTGATTTTAAGCTCTTAACTTGTAAGTAAATTTTCTGTAAAAGTTGGTAGTTTATGAATTTTTAAATTTTTTCGGTTTGATTTAGTCAATTATCTAGAACAGGTTCATAAGAATGCTTGTCATACCATTCACCGAGCACTATAAAATTATCATTTTATATTAACAACAGCTTGCTAGAACACATCTACGGAAATTTTCCAGAAAAATGGAGTTTTTTCAATAAAACTTCTAGCGCACGCTGGAAACTTACTCAAATGAGCTCAAATTCGGCCAGAGTTCTTGAAAATGAATAAGGATCAAACCCTGTAAGTGGCGTTGTGATCAGCGAAAAAAGCCGAAAAGTGAACTAGTCTACTGTATATTCAAACAATTAGAAAACAATGGGTTCCCGAACAGGAGAGCATATCAAAATAAAAACCCAAACGTATCTCACCAAGATATTTACATTTGATTCAGTTATAATTAAGTACTCTAAATTTTCGATTTTAAGTTTTTCCAATCTGAATTATATTTTTTCGAAGCACTCATATCTTGATAAGTTATAATTTCGATAGGTTTTGTTCTGTCCAATATCAAACTATGCTATCTGAATAAGATATAATCTTGAAAGGTGCATATCTAAAATTGATATAATTTAGCTATGATTGCATAGATTTTATGATATAATTTGAGATATTTTAACAAACTGATTAAAATGTAAATTTATGTCAATTAAGACGCACATATCTGTAGCATCGCATTTGTCACACATAAAATTAGATTTTCAGTGATTCAATTTTGTGTCATATTGTCTGCACAAAAAAGTAAGCATTGTTTGTGATGTAAAATTCAGTCGTCTTTGTGAATGAGGCTGCGACAATAAATAAATGATATAAATTATGTCATGTGATTTAATTAGTCATACCTTGCTCTTAATATTCCTAAAACATAATTTTGAAGTTTCGAAACACATTTTGTAAGCATTTAATACACACTTATTTTACGCTCACAATATTGTTTCTGTTGTTGGTGGGGAAAGACGAAAAAACTGATTCCGATAGCGAAACGCTCCAAACTACAATTTATTGAATTCATGATTAGTTCAGATATAGTTTTAAGGGATGTCAAACTTACATTAATAGTTTTCTCTTAAATATTTCCAACAACTATTCTCGGTTAGCTATTCCTGCCGATGTTGTGGGGCTGATATACAGAATTTATAAGTATTTAGGGGTTTAGGAAATGTAACCTCAAATTCTACCTTGCGAAATAAATATAGATTTCTTCGTAATCGCACTATCTGGCTAGGCCCACGTAAACTCTCAGGCGCAACTACTAACAGTAAAGGGGAAATTAAATAAGATGTTTGATACATGAAAAATTAAATAGTTACAATAGTTCTCTTCTTGCCACGTTCTATGTCACAGCGAAATGTTATACCAAGCAACTATGGAAACGACGGATGTCGGTCGTTGTTGCGTCTGTTTGTTTACCTCTGCGTCTCTCTTCATTAGTTTCAATAACCGTCGCTGTACTGAGAAGGCGCCTGTATGCACTCTCAGGCAGGGTGCCCAGTTCCCAACATCCTCCCCCCCGTAACGCTGGCCACCGGGTCACTGAGGCCCAGGGTTTCCCTTTGCTTTATATCCAAGACTGCCAATTTTGCGACCGACTGCCGTGTGAGCCCCTTATTTGTAAGAACGATTGCTTTACGAATACGTCCGTCTGACCCATGAATGACCTCATGTACCCGACCTCGCGTCCAACCGTTCCGTCGCGCTTCGTTCACTATTACAACCAAATCACCGACAGCAACGGGTTTTACGTCGTCGAACCACTTTGTACGACGCGTTATTGAAGGCAGGTATTCGCGCACCCACCGATTCCAAAAAACATCGAGCTGTCCTTGAATTTGGTTCCAGGATTTTCCAATCGTTTTAGCATCATCCGATGCATTGTCCTGCCTTTGTTTAACGCCATCAGAGCTACCAAGCAAGAAATGGTTAGGGGTGATGGCTTCCTGTTCTACCGAATCCAAGGGTAGATAGGTGAGTGGACGGGAGTTTACTATTCCTTCGGCATCAACGAGAAGTGTATACAAAGCTTCATCATCGAGCTTACGTCCTGCGCAGACGCTTGCTTCCAATGCAGTTTTTACTGATCGCACCATGCGCTCCCAACTTCCGCCCATGTGTGGTGTTCCGGGAGGGATGAACACCCATTTCGTACGCGCATCCGTAAAGGTAGAAGCCATATTCGAATGCAGCTGCTGGATCTGCTTCTGCAGGATGTTGTCCGCTCCTCGGAAGTTGGTACCATTGTCCGAGTAGATTTCTATTGGGGCCCCACGCCTACCGATGAAACGTCGAATACTGAGTATACACGATTCAGTGCTTAAACTATGCACTACTTCAACGTGTACAGCGCGAATCGTTAGACAGGTGAAAATCGACACCCATCTTTTCACTGAACTTCTTCCGACTTTAACTAATAATGGACCGAAAAGATCCAGTCCCACGTAGCTGAATGGGCGAGTAAACATCGCCAGCCGGGCTTCAGGTAAGGGAGCCATTCGAGGTGTTTGAGGTTGTGGACGATACACTTTGCAATGTTGACACCTTCGAGCTATTTTTTTAACAGTCGGTCTTAGTTGGGCTATGATGAAGCGTTGGCGCAGTTCGTTGACTACTGTCTCTGTGTTGCAGTGTTGATACTTTCGATGATAGTAGTTGACAATAAGTTCGGTCACGTAGTGATCTTTTGGCAAAATGACGGGTGTTAGCACCGACATGGCCGTTCTCTCTAAAAGAGCCCCTGATCGTCGAAGTGTGTTTGGCAGTTCGTTTAGGGATTCATTCGTCAACACTAAGCGATGACTTAGCAGAAGAGAAGAACAGAAGTTAGCTTCCAGATAATTCTACCGCGTTTTTTGATAGCGAATTTATAAAAGTATATTTCATTATTATTATTAAAGTTTATTGAAACTGTGAGTATAGTTTACTTGAAATTAATATCAGCAGCTAATAATTAAATGCCTACAGGTCAGCGATTCGATAATTGCTCCGTCCAGTTAACTGTTTCGAGTTGCTAGGTTAGGGGATAACAAGATGTAGGTATAGAATGAAATTTGTTAAACACTTTTACTAAATAAAATGTAATTCTAGTTTTGAGCCCCACAAAAAGTGCCGCTTCAGAAACGACTTTCCTTCATCCGAACAAATCTCAAAAATCTTGTTCGTTAAGTGTTCGCGATGGGACCTAGGAAGAACAGGATTGACACTGGATGTGACTGCGATGTATGCGATCGACCGAATTACGCTAAAACTTGGATGGTAGAATGCATGGGCTGTCGGAAATGGTTGCATTATGACTGCGCTAACGTTACGCCCGGAGTGAAACATCGTACCTTCTACTGCCTCAAGTGTACGGGTGGAAACACTACACCGACGAACAGCCGGAATACAGGAGCACGGAAGAAGCAAGCAGACCCCGTTTTGCCCCCAGTTACGGATGGAGACGCGGAGAGTGCCCTGGTAGACGAGAATGCTAAAGATCCAGCTGAACAGGTGCTTAGTTCTAAGAATAGCGATAAGAGTAGTCATGAGAACAACAACATAAGATTTGATACTAACTCTAAACCAAGTGCTAGTAGACCTAAGCAGAATAACTACGTAGCAGTTAGTAGTAAACCGATTAGCGTAGCTAGTAAATCCGAGCGTTCGTCAGTCAAAGTCGCGGGTAGTGTTCGCGAGCGATTAGCATTGCTTCAAGCCAAACAAGACCTGGCTAGAATGCGGTTAGATGAGGAAGAAAAGCGTCGTAAAGAAGATAGCGATGCTAGATTGAAAAGGTTGTCAATGGAAGAGGATTTTTTACGCGAAAAGTTGGAAATTATTGATAGAGCTGAAAGTGTCCTGGAAAGTGAGTGGAGTAGAACGCATAAAGTGCGAAAGTGGCTTGATAAGCAGAAAAAAGATGGACCAGAACTTGAAGAAGAGGATAATGCTGTTGGTGGAAGAAAACCTGAGGGAAATTCCAGCCCAGTCCGACATCCGGAAGTAATGGTCGCGAGGTCTTGCAGTTCAGCGAATCGGCACAATCGACATTCTACGAGGCTCTCGGATTGCAGTTCGAGAACTGCAGCACAGGAACACCGGGTATCTACAAGATTACCGCAACGATCGTCGCACAACGAAAACTCGTGGAAAGGACCCACTGCGGAACAAATAGCTGCCAGGAACATCTGGCCGAAAAAGCTGCCGACCTTTTCCGGTGATCCGGAAACATGGCCTTTATTCATCAACACGTACGAGAATGGGAACATCGCGTGTGGGTTCAGCAACACCGAAAATTTGATCCGCCTTCAGGAGAGTTTGCAAGGGAACGCTCGAGCAGTGGTTCAGATGAAGCTAATGGAACCCAAATGTGTACCATCTATCATCGAGGTCTTGAAACAGCTATTTGGCAGACCAGAGCTGCTGATTAAGGCTCTATTGGCCAATTTACGGAAGGTTTCGGCTCCACATCCGGAAAATTTGGAATCGTTGTTGAGCTTTGGAGTAGCAGTGACACAAGTGTGTGACTACCTCGAAACAGCTAAGTTGGATGCTCATCTGTCCAATCCTACAATTTTGGCCGAATTGGTGGCCAAATTGCCATCATCATATCAGATGGAATGGGTGCGATACAAACGTGCATGCAACGAATGCACATTGAAGGAGTTCGGTGAGTTTATGCAGCTACTCATCTTTGACGCAAGTGAAGTGACTACGATTACCTCAGGAAAGCTGAAACCCATCATGTTCGATAAAATCCAGTCTTCTAAAGGACATTTTCACACACACATGGAAAGCGAGGTGGAGGTGAAACCCAAAGGTGCCAGAATACCATGTGTGAGTTGCGCACGCACTGATCATCGTTTGCAAAACTGCGATGTTTTCAAACGGCTCACTGTACCTGAAAGAAAGAAATTGATCGAAAAGGAAAAGCTGTGTTCGTTATGTTTTTTC
This sequence comes from Uranotaenia lowii, assembly GCF_029784155.1. Taxonomy (NCBI): domain Eukaryota; kingdom Metazoa; phylum Arthropoda; class Insecta; order Diptera; family Culicidae; genus Uranotaenia; species Uranotaenia lowii. The sequence goes on from NC_073692.1 coordinate 413,825,492, forward strand.
GGTCACACATCGGAATGTAACTCCAAACGAAGGTGTGGTGTGAATCAGTGCTCTGAACGTCATCATCCACTGCTTCATCCAGAAAGATTAGCAGGAGAAGAAAGCAGAGAACAGCGACAAACTGGAGGTAGGAGAGACAATGGTGGACCTTCATATGTCACAGCCAACTGCAATGTCCACAGACCGGCCAAAAGAGCAATCCTGTTTCACGTAGTTCCTGTTACGTTGCATAACGGAGAGAACCAGATAGATGTGCTAGCGTTTTTGGATGACGGTTCATCGTTGTCTCTTCTCGAAGCCAATGTGGCCTCCAAAATTGGAATTCAAGGAATTCACCAGCCGTTGGAAATGACTTGGACATCGAACGTCACCAGAAGTGAGACTGCTTCTCAAAACGTCAGGATCCAGATTTCGCCTAGAGGAAGTAATACCAAAATCCAAATGTGGAACGTGCACACGGTCAACCGCTTGAATTTACCTTCGCAAAGCATGAACACTTCGATAATGCGCAGCAAATTTAAGCATTTGAAAGGTTTGCCAGTAGATAGCTACGCTGCGGAAGAACCGAAGCTATTAATCGGTTTAGATCACGCCGACCTGTTGTATCCGATCGAGAGTCGCAAGGGTTTACCAGGTGAGCCCATTGCGGTGCGCTCGGCCTTGGGATGGTCCGTTTTTGGTCCAGTAGGAGATGAATTACCAGTTGCCGAATACTGCAATGTACACCGTTGTGCCTGTGAAAACTTGGACGAAAGGCTGCGTCAGTTTTATGCGATCGAAGAAGCTGGGATTGATATTGGGAACCAACCTGAGAAGGATGCTGACCGTAGAGCACGAGAAATTCTGGAGGCAACAACTACCCGAATCGGGAAAAGGTTCGAGACTGGTTTGCTGTGGAGAACATCGGACGTTAAGTTTCCTTCGAGTAGCTACGCTATGGCCGAAAAGAGGTTGAGGAGTCTAGAGCATCGACTGGCGAAATCCGAAGAGCTTCGAGATAATGTACACAGTCAAATTAATCAGTACATCCAGAAGGGGTACGCGCATATCGCTTCGGAGGAAGAGCTGACCAAAACCAGTCCGGAGAAAACTTGGTATTTACCAGTTAATATTGTGCTGAACCCTAAGAAGCCGAATAAAGTGCGGCTCGTGTGGGATGCGGCCGCCAAGATTGAAGGAGTGTCTCTCAATTCCCTTTTGTTGAAAGGACCTGACTTACTTACCGCACTGCCAACAGTGTTGAGCCGATTTCGTGAGCGAAACATTGGGTTTGGAGGCGACATAGCCGAAATGTTTCATCAAGTGCGCATCAGAAATGATGATAAGCATGCCCAACGATTTTGTTTAGGCCGAATCCATTAGCCAAGCCAATCGTCTATGTGATGGACGTGGCGACTTTCGGGGCAGCTTGTTCGCCATGCTCAGCACAATTTATTAAAAACAAGAATGCAGAGGAGTTTACGGAGCGCTTTCCAGAAGCATCTGAGGCCATCGTCAACAAAACGTACGTCGACGACTACTTTGACAGCACGGACTCTGTTGCAGAAGCTATTGAACGAGCACAACAGGTCAGATGGATTCATCAAGAGGGCGGCTTCCACATCCGCAACTGGGTGTCTAATTCAACAGCGTTCTTAGAAGCGATGGGTAGTTCATCAGCGGAAAGTCTAGTGAAAGTGGGCGAAGACAAGAACAACTCTGTGGATCGCGTGCTGGGAATGTACTGGCAGGCAGAAACAGATGTCTTCCTTTTTTCGACTTCTACCAGGGAAGACTTGGGACCATTTCTGTTCCAGGGACAACGACCAACAAAACGAATGGCGTTACGTTGTCTTATGAGCCTGTTTGACCCTTTGGGCTTTTTGTCACCGTTATTGGTTCATGGGAAAATCCTGTTACAAGATGTGTGGAGAAGTGGAATAACTTGGGATGAAGAACTCAAAGAACCAGAGTTCCTACAATGGCTGAAGTGGACATCACTGTTTTCTTGTCTTCAAGATCTATCTGTTCCACGCTGTTATTTTGAAAATTGCGATCCTGCTGCGTATGAATCCTTGCAACTCCATGTGTTTGCTGATGCCAGCGAGCATGCGTATGGCTGTGTGGCGTATTTCCGTATAGTAGATGCGGGGCAACCTAAATGCGCATTGGTGATGTCTAAGTCTAGAGTTGCTCCGTTGAAACCTTTATCAATACCAAGGATGGAGTTACAGGCAGCTGTTGCTGGTGCTAGGATGACCAACGCGGTGCGGTCGAATCATTCTTTACCAATACGAGAATCGTTTTTGTGGATAGACAACAAAGCAGTTCTTTCATGGCTTGCTTCAGATCCTCGGAACTACACGCCGTTCGTAGGGAACAGAGTTGCTGAGATACACGATCTAATCGATGTAAGAACTTGCCGGTGGGTTCCAACAAAAGACAACGTTGCTGACATTCTAACCAAGTGGACCGGAGAAGCAGAGTTGAAATCTTGCAGTCGATGGTATCATGGTCCTCAGTTTTTACTAGATTGCGAATCTAGTTGGCCGGAATCAGCGCTTTCATCTCCGGGAACGCAGGAAGAACTTCGAGCAAAGTTTCTTTTTCATGACGTGACAACTACAGCTGCTCTCATCGATCCAAGCCGTATTTCAAGATGGAAAATAATTGTAAGAACCATGACGATGGTATACCGATTTATTGAAAACTGCCGCAGACGGATTGCAAAGAAGCCGATAGTAGCTGTACCGAGGGGTAATATGCGAGCCCTTTTACAATTTCCGGCAACAATTACCCAAGTTCAACAGAAAGAATATCAACGTGCAGAATTTCATCTTTGGCAGATGGCGCAACAACAGGAATTTCCTGATGAATACTCAATTTTAGTGTTCAACCGAGACAAACCAGCGGACAAGTGGAAACCATTGGAAAAGAGCAGTTTTCTCTACAACAAATCTCCGTTCATCGACGAGTTCGGAGTGATGCGCATGGAGAGCCGAATAGAACACGCTGTAGATCTTCCCTTTGATCTTCGCTTTCCTGTCATCCTTCCGCGGAAGAACCTTGTTACTACCAGACTATTAGAATACTATCATCGTCAGTTCGGACATTCCAACCGGGAGACTGTAGTGAACGAAGTTCGCCAACGCTTCGTTATACAAAATCTTCGAGCTGCTATCAAAGACGTGATGAAGGCGTGCCAGTGGTGCAAGATACGGAAATGTAAACCAGATCATCCAAAGATGGCTCCTCTGCCAAAGGAACGTTTGACGCCGCACATTCGACCTTTCAGTTACGTTGGAATCGATTACTGTGGCCCGATTGAAGTAACTGTGACTCGTCATAAGGAAAAGCGGTACATTGCGGTGTTTACGTGTCTCGTGACCAGAGGCGTACATCTTGAAGTTGCCCATAGCCTATCAACAGACTCCTGCAAGATGGCGATACGTCGCTTCGTGAAGAGGAAGGCCGCTCCTGTGAAGATATTTTCTGACAATGGGACCAACTTGGTGGGAGCAAGTCGAGAATTAGCTGAGCAATTACGACGAATCAACGAAACTTGTTCGGAGACCTTTACGGACGCAAGAACGGAATGGTGTTTCAACCCGCCCTCTGCTCCCCACATGGGCGGTGTTTGGGAGCGAATGGTGCGCTCGGTGAAGGAATCTCTCAAGGCGTACGACGATGGTGGAAAGCTGAACGACGAAATACTTCTTACATCATTGGCCGAAGTAGAAGACTTGATAAACTCGAGGCCACTTACCTACATGCCACAAGAGTCCGCAATTGAAGAAGCTATTACACCAAACCACTTCATCAAAGGTTTCTCATCAGAGAACAAGGAGGCGATGTGTGATCCGGTCGATCTAGGGGACGCTTTACGCAGTAGTTTCAAGAGGTCGCAGCAAATGACTGAACGTTATTGGATGAGGTGGATTAAGGAGTACTTGCCAACGCTGCAGCAGAGGTCTAAGTGGTTCCAAAATACGCAACCGATCAAGGTCGGGGACCTGGTCTACATAGCCGAAGGGACTCGGAGGTGCTGGGTTCGCGGACGCGTGGTGCAGGTGATACCGAATAAGGATGGAGTAGTAAGGCGAGTCGTGGTGAAAACCAGAAATGGAGAATTGAGACGACCAGTGGTCAAACTTGCCGTGCTGGAAGTTGCAGGTGAAGCCGATGGATCCGGAGGGTCATCAGCTCCACGGGGCGGGGAATGTTAGCACCGACATGGCCGTTCTCTCTAAAAGAGCCCCTGATCGTCGAAGTGTGTTTGGCAGTTCGTTTAGGGATTCATTCGTCAACACTAAGCGATGACTTAGCAGAAGAGAAGAACAGAAGTTAGCTTCCAGATAATTCTACCGCGTTTTTTGATAGCGAATTTATAAAAGTATATTTCATTATTATTATTAAAGTTTATTGAAACTGTGAGTATAGTTTACTTGAAATTAATATCAGCAGCTAATAATTAAATGCCTACAGGTCAGCGATTCGATAATTGCTCCGTCCAGTTAACTGTTTCGAGTTGCTAGGTTAGGGGATAACAAGATGTAGGTATAGAATGAAATTTGTTAAACACTTTTACTAAATAAAATGTAATTCTAGTTTTGAGCCCCACAAAAAGTGCCGCTTCAGAAACGACTTTCCTTCATCCGAACACGGGAAACTTCAGATTTATTGCCAAGTTCTTCGCTGTTCCGACTCTGCTATCTGCCCGTATCACGTCGTTCTCGTCCAAGTATGGAGATTGTTTATAGAGTAAGCTTTTCTTAGGTATGGCGATCTTGGTTTGTACTGATATTTTCTGGTTGCGTTTTAAAATTTCGAACTCTTCTAAGAACGATTGTCGTTGGCATAGGCGAAAAATAGCATTCTCTGCTGCGCCGAGCTCTTCTTGGCTAAGGAATCCGCTGTATCTTTTTTCGAATAACCGCACATAATAATTACAAAACCGGTAAACGTATGCTATTGTCCGTATTAGGCGTTCCCATTTAGAAAAGTTAGTAAAGGTAACTATGGACTCCATAGCAACAACTGCAGAATGCACACACGAAACTCTAAGTTCCTCAGTAGTAGTTTTCAAGGTCTTCGGTTGAGGCCAGCTCTCTTCTGGGCCCCACAGAAATGTCGGTCCTTTAAACCAGCTATCATTCGACTGTAGTGGAGGTCCTTGTCCCCACTTGGTAGCGTGGTCAGCAACGTTGAATCGGGATGGTACCCATCGCCATTCTGATACGTTTGTCGATGACAAAATTTCTCCTACACGACATGCCACAAATTGTGAGAATCTACGATGATCTGATCGAATCCACGCCAGAACCGTACTGGAATCCGACCAAAACACAACACGTTGTGCTACGACTGGATGACCATCTGTTATAAACTTCCGTAACCGCGCTCCAGTTACAGCAGCTTGCAGCTCTAATCGCGGGATGGATATGTGTTTCAACGGAGCGACCTTAGTTTTAGCCGCTACAAGAGTACATTCGAACACGCCGGGACTGATTGGAATACGGAAATAACCAGCTGCCGCGTAGGCATCCTCGCTGGCATCCACGAAGATGTGTAGCTCCAAATGTTTATAGTGGGTTCTGGTCACTCTGTCGAAATAACAACGTGGGATCTGAAGTTTGGATACGTGTTCGAATTGTGCGGTCCACCGTTGCCACTTCTCGAAAGCCTCACCGACAATCACCTCGTCCCATTCGATGCCTGAGCGCCAAATGTCCTGAAGCAGCACTTTCCCATGTAGAATAAATGCTGCCAACAAACCGAGTGGATCGAAAAAACTCATAAGGCAACGCAAAACTTGACGTTTTGTTGGTCGATTTTTTTGCGTAATGATGTCGTGGAGTTCTTGTGGAAGTGCGGTAGAATATCCCAAGACATCTTCTGCAGGTAACCAATGCATTCCTAGAACGCGCTCGTAGCTCCGCGATTCAAGATCTAGAGTTTTGGGTTTTTGAGACGTATCGTCGCCCAGATCCACTAGTACATTTGGGTCATTAGACCTCCAACCTCGAATATTAAAACCTCCTGCTGCGTGAATCATCCGGATTTCCGAAGATACTCTTGCTGCCTCTTCGATTGTTTCAAAACTGTCTGCGTAGTCATCCACATAATGTCCTTCCGTGATACCTTCAACAGCTCTGGGATAGGCATCGACAAATTCTCTGGCATTTTTATTCTTGACGAACTGGGCTGCGGCCGGTGAGCATGTCGCCCCAAACGTAGCTACGTTCATTACGTAAATCTCGGGAGGTCTTTGAGGATCAGATCTCCATAGAAAGCGTTGAGCTTGTTGATCATCGGAATCGATCAAAATTTGATGAAACATCTCAGTAATGTCCGCCGTAACGGCAACAGGATATTGGCGGAAGCGAAAAAGGATCCAAGGAAGTGGAATCAGTTCATCAGGTCCCTTGAGTAACATGGTATTCAATGATATTCCGTCAACCGTAGCCGATGCGTCCCAGATCATTCTTACTTTCTCCGGTTTTTGGGGTTTACAACCACGCCCAGTGGTAAGTACCATGTACGCCTAGGATCTGAATATCTCAGCTCTGCCTCTGTCGCCAAATGCGCATAGCCCTTTGCTTGGTAATCCGCCAACTGTTGCTTTAAGTTTTCTTTCAGGTGGGGATTCTTAACCATTTTACGCTCTAAGCATTCCAGGCGTTTTACCGCCATTGGGTAGCTATCGGGTAGTTCGAATTCATCGAAGCGCCAAAGCAGTCGAGTGGAAAACCTTTTCCCAACCCTGCAGGTGGTTTTTTCCAAAATAGAACGGGCTCTTTGATCTGCTTCAGATTCTAAGATGACTTCAGTTGTAAGTCCTGCATCTTCCTGCGAGATGAAATTGCGTACCATTAAATGAAGAGTTTCATCCTTTGAACAATCACAGGCGTGGAAGTTAATAGACGAGTTAGTTGGTTCACTTATGGCACCACCGTAGATGCACCAACCCAAGCGAGTTTTCGCCGCCATAGGTTCATCTGATTGTCCCTCTTTGACTCTCAATGGCACTGTCAGATGAAGGTTATTCACGCCGATCAAGATCCGAGGGACCGCGTTGACGTAACTAGCTACTGGAAGGCCTTCGAGATGTCTGTATTTTCTGTATTGTAGGAGGTAATCGAGGATGGGCTTTGGACTCCTGATTGCGGTCGTTCTGAAGCGTGTTCTGTTGACGAAGGATGCGGTGCATTCGAAGGGGAACGGGTGGAGTGAAGAAGTGGATGATGGCGAGAGGTGCAGCCGGAAATCCCACATCGATTGTTGCTTCGACAAGATCTTTTCCCATGCGCGAAAAGACAAACACGGCAGATTTGGGAAGATAGAATAAATTTCCAGCGACTGTCGATATTAAACGATTTGAAGTCTGCGCAATCCCTTAAATGATGTTGACCATTACATTTTGGACATCCCTTTTCCATGGTATCATATTTTTCTTGCGGCAGCTCCGCGTGTGCGTGAACTGCGCCCCTCTTTATTTTATTTTTATCCTCCTTCACTGAAGATCCACTGTACGGACACACTTGACTCACTGTACGCGCCACGTCATTCATAAAGGCACCAAATGTTTTAAGATTTATTTCGTTCAAATTTTTACAGTGTTTTGCCCAGTCATATTTTACGAACGCGGGTAATCGATTCACAAGCTCGAATAAAAGAGTCGGATTTGATAGATGTTCATATAGATGTGCTGCCTCCAGATGGCCGCACAAACTTTTAACGGAAACACCATAGTCGACTAGTGTCTCAAGACGTTCAGATTTCGGAGCTGGAATCCCTCGAATTTTTTCCAGAAGCTCTTCTAACAGTAATTCGGGCCGTCCATAAACAAAGCGAAGTGTTTCGATGATTTGTGGAACACATTCTGGCTGAAGCAAGTCGCTTCGAACAGCTTCTAATGCGGGGCCCTTTAGGCAACGCTGCAGACGTACTAGGTTTTCGGCTGGGCTAAAGCCACAATTAAGAGTAGTATTAGTAAAGGTACTAATGAAGACTGGCCACTCAGCCGGCGAACCAGTAAATGTAGGCAAATCGCGGCTCATTACCTGTCTAGCAGCAAGTTGAGAAGGCGTAGGTTGGTACGCGGGTAAAATATGGGCGAAATTTATTTGTTCATTTGGGCCCAACCCAAGTTGCTGAATGAGGTGATCTAGGGGCTCACTTTGTTGGCAAGGCAGTGTGTTTTGTTCATGTGGGAAAGTAATTGGAACAGTCTTACCTGGGACTTGTTGATTCATCTCAGAGGGGGGGAGATACTGATTACCGTTGATGAGAGGATGTGAATTGGGGTTCGTCCTGGCCACGGCTGGCTGCATTGGGCTGATACCCATTCCCGAAGCACTCAAAGGGAGTCTGGACACCGGCGGATGCTCCACGGGATGCCTCGGCACTATTCCAGTGTAACGTCGGGGAGTTATCAGTTGACCCTCGGATCCATCGTGTTGAACTGCGCTGCTCTGTTGCTGCTGCTTGTTCTTTTCCGATTCCAAAATTCCTTGCGGTAGGTTGACTGCATCATCTCGTCGGGATGAGTTTTCCACCCAAGTTTCCACCCTCTTCCGGCGAGATCGATGACTGATGAGGCTACGCACTTCTTCTCCTTTGCCAGAGATATCGAGTTCTTGCAAGAGCTTGAACTTGCCCTCGACATAATCCTTTTCAGCTTGTATTTCTTCTAGCTGTGATTTCAGTTTTTCTTCATTGGCTTTTTCTTGAGCTTCGCGAGCACGGCGATCCAGTGCGCGCTGTTGTTCTAGCAGCTGCAGCTGAACTGTCTTCCGTCGTTTAAGTATGCTGGACGTTGTTAGAACAGAACTTTCACTGATTGCCGGTATACAATTTCGGCAACTCCACGGACGATCAGCAATCGATCCGGTTACGCCTGCACACGACTGGTGCCACCAGTTATTGCAAGTGTCACATTGCACCAAGTTGCTAAAGGAGTCGGGCTTTTCGCAGGCAACACAATTACTTCCCTCGGCCGGTCTAGCAGGAGTTTCGTCCTGACCCTTTTGAGTTGATCCAGGCATATTAATTTTGGAGATTGTTGTTGGTGGGGAAAGACGAAAAAACTGATTCCGATAGCGAAACGCTCCAAACTACAATTTATTGAATTCATGATTAGTTCAGATATAGTTTTAAGGGATGTCAAACTTACATTAATAGTTTTCTCTTAAATATTTCCAACAACTATTCTCGGTTAGCTATTCCTGCCGATGT
>NC_073692.1:413835207-413866935 GCF_029784155.1 Uranotaenia lowii
CTTAGAAGAAACAAGCAAAGTCAAGTAATCATTTAGTAATGGCTTATTAAAATTTTAAATCGTTGTTGAATAATGTTCGTTCAAGCTTCACCTCATGAGCATTGTTACGAAAAAAATAATAATTAAATTTGAATGTAAATTAACATCAACAACGAACCAGTGGATTTGACCAAGTTTTTTTCTGGTGCGATTATAAAGTTCAATGACATTAAACCGTAATGAAAATTGAAAGAAAAAAAAACTGCATAAACATTGCCAGGTAGGCGCTATCGAGCGTCGCGATGCTGACAGCTGGTGGGTAAAGAGAAATAAAATGCATCGTTTCCAAGGGTTCAATTTTTTTTTTCAAAATGTCTTCTTAGTATTTAAATTTAAACAAGTTTAAATTTTATAAGCAACGGATCTTAAACTTAATTTGTCATTTAACCCCTAAAAATGTATTTTTTTTGAACGATAAGTTTTAGGATTTGAAGGATCTATTGAGTTCTGTATGTTGCAACCATTGTCTAATTAAAATTTAAAGTTTTATATTATTTAAATTTCGAGTAACCAGGGGTGTCTTACACATTAGTACTCCATAGAGAGAGAGAAAAAAAACGAAAGGTTTTCTGGTCAAGCTCAATGTCGTTCAAGGTAAATTATGACGCGCGGCCTTTCGCTAGATGCCAAAAGCGACAGAAACGGCAAATCGTGAAGCTGCAAAAATGCGACAGACGAGGCGCCCCTCGAACATTAGCTGCCAATAAGCGCGCAAGATGCTGATTGGAGACTTGCTTGCGTTGCGGGTTTCGCTTGGCTGGTTGATATTTGCATTTAGCTGCCTATACCTTCTTCTACCACCTTCCACTGCAGATAGGAAATTGTGGGTCATCGTGATGGTGTCGATGGTTTTATGGGACCGTTTAAAGACCAACATTAAGTGGGTACACAGTGATATGATGACATCTTTACAGGTTGTCTCGTTTGTTTTGTTTTCTCTCTCTTTATTTTGGAGAAAGGTTTTTAACGAAACATGGTTAAACTGGGTATTTGTAAGTGTTCTGTTTATGAAACAATTTTTTTAAAGAGTTTTTTTATTGCTATTCTTTCTCACATTTTGTGAATATTATTTTGAATGTATCATTTGAGACGCAGTAGGCCTTGGTGCAAAAAGCAGCGAAATTTTTTCTCCTACCAAAATTTCTAGAATTGATTAAATGTAAATGTTATAAATTGTGGAAAAACTGATAGATCGTGTTAAGTTCAGTGAGCATCATTGGCAAACGTTATTGGTCAGTTTTGACCCAAATGACAACGATCCTGATTTGTGGAAGTCTCCGGAAGAAGCCAAAGAAGAGGTTACTTAACTTCCGTCCGTTGGAAGATGTCCAAGGATTTACGGAATATATCTCATATAAAGAGCTAAAAATTTTTCTATCTTTTCAACCCTTTAAACTCCTATAAAAAAAAGCAAAAAAATCTTTTCGATCCCATTTGAGGCTATTCATATCGATCAAGAATGAGTTATTGAAGGGAGATCAAAAGAGGAATTGAAAGGATAATCACACGCCTTTATTTCTTCTTCTCTTTTAAATATTCTTTTTTCAATCATATTCGATTACTGAATGAAGCAGAAAAGGGTTTTAAATACGTTTTTATTTTATTTGTTTGAGGAATTGAGAGTTATTTATTGTGCCCTCAACTGATTTTGGATACCGATGGTTTTCCTAGTTCATTGTTGTTTGAACGTTGCGTATCCAGTTGCTTTCTTTACCCATCATCAGCCGATACTTTACTCTGTCAAACTTTAGGGATGATCCATCCTGTCGTGATTTTACGAATCTCAGTTTAGAGATTCGTTCAGACACGTCTGTCGTTCACAAGAATTGATCAATAAATAACTTTGTTTTGTTTGTTTTGCCTAGTGTTGCTAAAATACAAAACGTTGCCTTAGAAGTTTATTTTATTTCTTTTTTCTTCAGTGTTGCCGAATTCAACTTTTATTTTATTTTTTGAAAATCTTTATTTATTTTCTATAGTAAAACTTTGTATTAATCAATTTTTGTTTTTCTCTAAAGCAGAATTAAAATTTATAAAAATAAACTAAATTTTACATTTCATCCTTTGCTAAAACTGTTGTTTGATATCCCAAAAATCCTTCATCTGATTTCTACATTCCGTTTTTATCAACAGTCTGTACTTTTCCTGCCACTTTGTCTGTGTTTACCAGAAACGGAACAATTCGTACACATCCTTAGCAACAGCCTTTCCAAGCTGTGCTTTTCCAGTCGCTTTGTCTGTGTTAATCGAATTCGGAACATTCCGAAAACATTCTAAGCAACAGCCATTCCAATTTGTGGTTTTCCAGCCGCCCCGTCTTCGTTAACCAGAGCCGGAACATAAGCAAACAATCGTAGCAGCAGACTCAAAAATCTGCGCTCCCTGAGTCAACCCGTCTTTTTACCAGTGCATGAAAAAGGTGATCAAAACTATTTTATGCCGAAACTATGCGTTTTATACCTAGTGTCTTGGAGACAAATGACGAACATGACAAGGGCTATAAAATTAGCTTTTTGAAAAATTCATTAATCCACCTAGAAGTGAGTTAGAAAAACTAACTTTTAGAATATCCATTTTAGAGATATATTGTTTTAGAAAATTTTTGGCTTGTACCAATTCTAGCAACATTGCCAAAGGAGTCATTACTGTAACAATAATCGTTTCGAAGTTATGACAATTAAAAAAAAAATCATAAATTTTCAGTTTTTTCAACATAACTTTTTTGCGAGTGTTTTTTCGTATAAAATATGTTCTAGAGAGTTTTGGGTACCGTAAAGTTGCATACTTTTGCTGAATATACTGTATAAAAATTTTGAAGTTCAAACGAGATATCTCAAAAATACTTAACAAAAACATTTTTAACTGGTTACATCTTCTGAGTTCGGACAAGTTCAATTACATATTTTACAGTTTTGTGTAAAAATCAATAGAAGTTAGCCAAAAATTGGTACACAGCTAAAACTTTTCTAAGACAATATAGCTCTAAAATGGATATTCTAAAAGTTAGTTTTCTAGCTCACTGCTAGGTGAATTAATCAATTTTTCAAAAACTAGTTTAATAGCCCTTGTAATGTTGGTCATTTGTCTCGAAGACACTATAGGTCTAAATATTTACCCCTGTGTGCGGTGGCCGAATCTGAAATACTTTTTCCTTAGCAGCAGCCTTGAAAACCTACGCTCACTGAGCCAATCCGCCTGTTTACCGGCAGACGAATCATGAACAAGCAATCGTAGCAGCAGCCTTAACAATCTGCGCTCTTTGTGCTTATTCTACCAACTACGTAATTTTATTGTTCTTATGAATCTCAGTTCATAGATAAACGTCTGTTGTTCACAAGAATAGATCAATGACCGACTTGGTTTTGTTTGTTTTGCCTAGGGTTGCCAAAAACGGTGCCTTAGAAATGATGACTGATTTTTACCCATTTCTAGGAGAGTCTTCCATTTCTTTGAAAACTTATTCTTTATTCAAATCGAACAAGCCCAATCTTCCAAACTATTGAGCTTGAGCTTGCTATCAACTACGGTCCACCTGCGGCCCCTCCTGGCCAATGGCATAATGGTTGCACTCCGTGATTGGTTCGAGATAATCAACATTGCACAATGAACCAAATGAAAGATTGCTGGGAACAAGCAATACAATCTCACTGTACAATTTTGAGGATGTCCTACTTTCAAATGAAGCAATAACGACGCCGGCCAAGTCCGTGTAGTCGATAGAGGAAGGGAAGTGCAGCACATGTGATGATTTGTTTTTCGGAGACCGGCTGTACGCCATCCCTCCACAAATCTCACAAGCCCAATCTTCCAAACTATTTAGCAAATTCAAAGATTTAAACCTTTGATGAAAATAAATTAAATTTTCAAAAAAAAGTAAGAGATAAATATTATTAGAATTTCAGTTCAAAATTTCTTGATGCAAACTTGAACCAAATTAATGATTTTAGTATGAAATTTGCTTTAAAAAACTGCTATATTAACACATTGGGGACCAAACACGAGATATCTCGTTTTTTTGCTTTCCGCCAGAATGCTCCATTTCCATTAAAAACATAATTCAAATGTTGTATGTATGTATGTATGGTTCCTCCATCGGTAGCAAGGCCCAGCCTATGTCTGTGTGGCTTGGCCTTCGAATTGCTTCTCAGGCTTCCACGGCCGATGGTTCGTCGAGAGAAGGCATCCAATCTTCAGAGACCTACAATGACTGGCAATCCACTCCGCATGCAATAGTCTCTGGGGCTGTTCTAATATCACGTAAAGCAATTTTCGGTCTTTTTCAATACCCCCACCCCCCTATGTAACACATTTTTATTAGATTTTCTATCGAAAATTCACAAACCGTAATAAACTGCTATACCCCCTCGATTGTATCCCATTTACCCGAAAACCATGAATTTTTCCCAGAATGACAAATACCCGAAATCAAACCCCAGAATGAACCATTTCCCAGAGAAAAATTCCCCAGAATGCACCATTTACCAGAATTTTTTTTTCCCAGAATGGACCATTTCCCAGAATTTTTTCCCCTAGAATGGAACATTTCCCAGAATGGCATAAATCCCAGATTTTTTCCTATTGTATTTTTATTTGTTTTTTTTTCTAATGAATTCTTGTAAATTTCATATGATTCGAAATTCATTTTTTCAAAATGATTTTTTAAATGAAACTACAACTTTGAAATTTTCCAACTAAATTTTTTTTTATAACCAATATTGCAAATTTTTTTTTATAACCAATATTGCAATTGCAATTGGTACTTTAATTGATTCAATACTTACCATGGTCCTTTAAAAAACCGTTTTGGTATCCGACTCCTCGCGCTGCGCGTTCGAACTTTAAAGAAGTTTTGTCCTTCACGCTGTCGCGTGGCTAAGGGATCACCCCCAGCTTTCACGCAGACCTAGGAAGCCCCGGCCGACCTAGACCAATGTCTTAGGGCCGCCGCTTCCGCTTCTGGGAAATGGTTCATTCTGGTAAATTTTTTTCTGGGAAATGGTTCATTCTGGGAAAAAAAAATTCTGGTAAATGGTGCATTCTGGGAAAAAAAATTCTGGGGAAGTGGATTTCTGGTGATTGAAATTCTGGTGATTTTTCATTCTGGGCAATGGTATTCGGGGAAGTGGTGTACAACCTACGCCCTCCCCTCTTTTTGTTTAAAAAATTGAAATCTGGATTCTGAAAATTGAATTGACAAGCAATCTTAACACATAAAAGACCGAAAAAATCTATAACGAAAATCACCGAAACTCGGCATTCTATTTATATCTCAGAAACCCCTGGACTAAATTTTCCAAATTTAGCATTTTTAAGTTACGGCAAATGTTGTGTTTAATTTTGTCGAATATAGTTTAACACTTATTTAAATTCAGTCCATTCGAGTTATATTTCGAAATGTAGCACATTGTTGGCAAGCGAGAAAATGAGATATCTCGTATTTGGTCCGTAATGTGTTAATTTCATGATCTCTTGAATACCTCAACAGTTTATGTTGGATGTTATATATATTTACAAGCTTCTACAAGCTTCTAAATTTTGAATCTGCATTCTGAATCTGAATTCTGAACCTGAATTCAAAAATTGCGCTTTGATTCTGTATCCAAATTTCCATCCGATTTCTGACATATACAAAAAATACGATTTCCAAATCTTAATACAGATCAGAATTTATTGTTTATCTGTACTGTGAATCAGAATGAAAATAAGAATTCACAAAGATCTGAATCTGAATTTTCAATTTTGGATAGCCATTTCTAAATTATAATTTCTTAACTTTGGGAATGAATTAAGTTAAAGAATTCGATCTCGATTATCTTGAAAAACATGATTCAAACTTGATATGAATTGCAAAACCAAATTTGAACCAGGATTTCTAAGCAGCTTTTCAATTATGATTATTCGAACTGAAAATCAAGAATCCTGAACTGGATACAGAATCCGAAATACGAAAATAGGAATAAAATTTTTGGTTATGGGAGTTATGGAATCAGAACCTCCAAAATGGCTTAAATTTAATCCAAAATTTACATTCAAACCTGCATTTCCATGAGCAAGTGAGAAAATTTCGAAAAAGTGTAGCAGAATTTTGGACTTAGGATGGATTTTTGAAGCTTTGGCATTAGTTTTTAGTCTAGATTGTTACTCTCGATCGACCTTACTCTATTATCATAATTTGATTCTGAATTTAAAATTTTGAGTGTAGAGTAGAATATCTCGCTTGCCATTTTGGTTCCTCATGGGGAGGAGGGGGGGGGGGGTTTAACCTCCAAACCCCCCCCCCCCCCCTCTGTTCCTACGGCCATGGTTTTAATGATATATATTCATCAATTAAAAATGGTTGATAAAGGAATGAATCTTCACCGAAAAATTGGATGGGGAATTTAGTTTGACCAAATACAGAAAAATAATTGCTTTAAATGTTGTTGTTAAAATTTGAATTGAACCACATTATCTGGTATTTTAAGATTTACTTGATAAATGAAAAATGTTTTCGAATTTGATTTCAGTTAATTATACCAATTAACTTGAGCGTTAGAACAAACGGTTTTCGTAAAAAAACGTAAAAATAGAAAATAATATGATTAGGCTAGGAATTTTTCAAGAACTGCCAAGCTCACAGTTTTGTTATCACTTATTAAAGTCTTTTTAAGAATGAACAGAGATTTCATTAGGATACTGAGGAGGTTCAGGAGCATAAGAGTATATAGCCTTCAAGTGGCCACATCACCCTTACCCCCAAATATTCAGCGCGACATTTGTGCAGGGATGGCGTACAGCCGGTCTCCACAAAACGTTGTTTTGTTTGTTTCGATTATAGTCGTTTTACCATCAATTTGCTTTCGCGACATTATCAACGTTGCAGTTGGCGGATCGTTATTGAAAAACTATCCGGTACAACTGTTTTCGATGTTTACTCTTGGGCTCGAACTCGTGGACATCGGCTCAGGAGACAACAGACTTGCCAACTGAGTTATATTACAAGCCCAGTATCCACAAAACGAATCTTCACAAGTGCTGCACTTCCTTTCCCAAATTGACTACACGGACTTGGCCGGCCTCATTATTGTTTCTTATTTTGATGATTGATTTTAAATTATTTTAAATGTATTTCATCGTCACACGAGATATTCTATTCTACAAAGTTCTGCATCGCAAATTGAAAAGACTGTTGACTCTTGAATAAGATATAAATAATGCAATAAATACCATTGAACTTTGGAATTTAGAATAAAACAAACAATAAACAATCAGCATTCAAACAAACTTATAGTTCTCTCAGGATTGTCGATATCTGGGTGAAATGAAAGCTCTAGTATTAAATATTGGAATTTAATTTTAATTTTACATTTGGAATATAGTCAAAATAATTGGCCTTAATTAAGAAATTGAAATTAAATTATATTAATATGATTCGAAATTGGTAACGAAAGTTTTTAGATTCATAATTAACAGTTGAGGTTAAAAGTCTCGAGCTAGAATCTTCGGAAATTCTTACTTTATTTTTTTTGTATTTTCAGTAATAAGTTGAAGAATACAAGATACGAGGGAAGAGTAGGTGTTAGCTTGATGGCACCACGCGTGTTTTTTCGCGTCTGTGATTTTTTTTTAAATCAAATTGATTGTTGTAATCGGTGGTAATAGTGATTGTTTGAGTAATTATTCTAAAAAGTGTTCAACGAGTAGCCGGGCGTCAACTGAAACATCGTGTGTGATTTTTAACGGGCTGCGCATTCAATATACTACGAGCAACTGTAGTAAAATCTCAAAACCTTAACAAGGAAAAGGGAGGTTTTGTGTTCGAAAAAGGTCCGTGAATGTTTAAATTTGCAGTTTATGGTGTGAAAATTTGTTGGGGATGCTGTGCATGAATATTTAGCATTTTGAATGTGATTTTTTTTTTCAAAGCAATGTCAATTCATATTCTGGGATGTGATAGTAAATTTATCGGATCTGATAAACTCAGCATGCTGCGATCGAATTGTTTTGAAGCACTGTGTATCTAAGGGCAGCTTAAAAATTCTTTTTTTGGCATAAGTATCCTTCCATTATAGGGGTACAGGGCCACATCAATCTAGCTAGAACAAGATAGGACGTATTGTTTTGGGAACTGATTTATAGTTCATAAAAGAAATTAACGAGATGAAAAAAATGAAATATGTGAAATATGAATAGTTGTCATTTATAGCAATTCATTGTTTTGTGGTAGGCTTTTTTAAGCAGTGAACTGATTCAAATTCTATCAAACAAAATAATTATAAAGTCAAAATCTCGAAAGGTACTTTGTGAAGACAACGCCAATTTTTTATGCTCAGTCTACCCATGAGGTATTTATAAACCTCTTGTTTATTTATTTAACGGTAATGACTGAATTGCGAGCAGGGAGCGTGACCGAGAATGCAACGATTTTTTTTTTCTGAGAACGCTTTCTCTTCCATCCATTCTGATAGCTTCACTTAACACCGACATAGTACCTTAACAAACCAACATGTTCTCCTTTCACCAGGCAGGCAAGCAGCAACTTCGGAAGAATGTTAAACCTTCTAGGATGAAAGTTGAAACGTCAAAAATGATCTCGGAAATTTAAACTGATTCCTTTAACGGTACAAAACCCATCAGAACTCACTTAATACACCCGCTGCCCGCCGTTGCATAACAACATAAATTTATATCCCTTCACTTTAACGACCGCCCTGGCACTCGATTGCCGTCACGCGTTTAAGATACTACGCTACGCCCAAGTCCCAGAACCATTAGCAGCAGTTTGAAAGGCCGGCCGGTCCACTTAATATTTTCTCTCACGGCTCCATATTTCTCAAGGAAGAAAGAAACTCCCTCGAGATGTTGAAAATATCTTGCTATCGATGATTTCAGTCGCATGGCGCGAATATCGATACCAAGAACTTGGTTTAAACAATGTGAAAGTTCTTGCCACACCATAATCAGTTAATGTTGATTAAACCAGCCGAAAGAAAAATAAACCCTACGAGCAAAAAAAAAAAAAATCTTGTTCTTCGAAGGATTGTCCCGTGGGTAACCTTCGGCCGAGAACAACTTTTTCTGATCTCCATCAGCAGAACATAACGTAAACCTACTAACCTTAAGAACTCATTTTAAAGTGAACGAGTGAATGAAAAAAAAATGTTTATTGTTGGCTACAAAAGTTGATACCGATTTCCTAATTTTGACGCCAAATCATAAAAATGACAAAAATTACAAAAATGACAAAAATGACAAAAATGACAAAAATGACAAAAATGACAAAAATGACAAAAATGACAAAAATGACAAAAATGACAAAAATGACAAAAATGACAAAAATGACAAAAATGACAAAAATGACAAAAATGACAAAAATGACAAAAATGACAAAAATGACAAAAATGACAAAAATGACAAAAATGACAAAAATGTCAAAAATGTTAAAAATGACAAAAATGACAAAAATGACAAAAATGACAAAAATGACAAAAATGACAAAAATGACAAAAATGACAAAAATGACAAAAATGACAAAAATGACAAAAATGACAAAAATGACAAAAATGACAAAAATGACAAAAATGACAAAAATGACAAAAATGACAAAAATGACAAAAATGACAAAAATGACAAAAATGACAAAAATGACAAAAATGACAAAAATGACAAAAATGACAAAAATGACAAAAATGACAAAAATGACAAAAATGACAAAAATGACAAAAATGACAAAAATGACAAAAATGACAAAAATGACAAAAATGACAAAAATGACAAAAATGACAAAAATGACAAAAATGACAAAAATGACAAAAATGACAAAAATGACAAAAATGACAAAAATGACAAAAATGACAAAAATGACAAAAATGACAAAAATGACAAAAATGACAAAAATGACAAAAATGACAAAAATGACAAAAATGACAAAAATGACAAAAATGACAAAAATGACAAAAATGACAAAAATGACAAAAATGACAAAAATGACAAAAATGACAAAAATGACAAAAATGACAAAAATGACAAAAATGACAAAAATGACAAAAATGACAAAAATGACAAAAATGACAAAAATGACAAAAATGACAAAAATGACAAAAATGACAAAAATGACAAAAATGACAAAAATGACAAAAATGACAAAAATGACAAAAATGACAAAAATGACAAAAATGACAAAAATGACAAAAATGACAAAAATGACAAAAATGACAAAAATGACAAAAAAGACAAAAATGACAAAAATGACAAAAATGACAAAAATGACAAAAATGACAAAAATGACAAAAATGACAAAAATGACAAAAATGACAAAAATGACAAAAATGAGAAAAATGACAAAAATGACAAAAATGACAAAAATGACAAAAATGACAAAAATGACAAAAATGACAAAAATGACAAAAATGACAAAAATGACAAAAATGACAAAAATGACAAAAATGACAAAAATGACAAAAATGACAAAAATGACAAAAATGACAAAAATGACAAAAATGACAAAAATGACAAAAATGACAAAAATGACAAAAATGACAAAAATGACAAAAATGACAAAAATGACAAAAATGACAAAAATGACAAAAATGACAAAAATGACAAAAATGACAAAAATGACAAAAATGACAACAATGACAAAAATGACAAAAATGTCAAAAATGTTAAAAATGACAAAAATGACAAAAATGACAAAAATGACAAAAATGACAAAAATGACAAAAATGACAAAAATGACAAAAATGACAAAAATGACAAAAATGACAAAAATGACAAAAATGACAAAAATGACAAAAAAGACAAAAATGACAAAAAAGACAAAAATGACAAAAATGACAAAAATGACAAAAATGACAAAAATGACAAAAATGACAAAAATGACAAAAATGTCAAAAATGTTAAAAATGACAAAAATGACAAAAATGACAAAAATGACAAAAATGACAAAAATGACAAAAATGACAAAAATGACAAAAATGACAAAAATGACAAAAATGACAAAAATGACAAAAATGACAAAAATGACAAAAATGACAAAAATGACAAAAATGACAAAAATGACAAAAATGACAAAAATGACAAAAATGACAAAAATGACAAAAATGACAAAAATGACAAAAATGACAAAAATGACAAAAATGACAAAAATGACAAAAATGACAAAAATGACAAAAATGACAAAAATGACAAAAATGACAAAAATGACAAAAATGACAAAAATGACAAAAATGACAAAAATGACAAAAATGACAAAAATGACAAAAATGACAAAAATGACAAAAATGACAAAAATGACAAAAATGACAAAAATGACAAAAATGACAAAAATGACAAAAATGACAAAAATGACAAAAATGACAAAAATGACAAAAATGACAAAAATGACAAAAATGACAAAAATGACAAAAATGACAAAAATGACAAAAATGACAAAAATGACAAAAATGACAAAAATGACAAAAATGACAAAAATGACAAAAATGACAAAAATGACAAAAATGACAAAAATGACAAAAATGACAAAAATGACAAAAATGACAAAAATGACAAAAATGACAAAAATGACAAAAATGACAAAAATGACAAAAATGACAAAAATGACAAAAATGACAAAAATGACAAAAATGACAAAAAAGACAAAAATGACAAAAAATGACAAAAATGACAAAAATGACAAAAATGACAAAAATGACAAAAATGACAAAAATGACAAAAATGACAAAAATGACAAAAATGACAAAAATGACAAAAATGACAAAAATGACAAAAATGACAAAAATGACAAAAATGACAAAAATGACAAAAATGACAAAAATGACAAAAATGACAAAAATGACAAAAATGACAAAAATGACAAAAATGACAAAAATGACAAAAATGACAAAAATGACAAAAATGACAAAAATGACAAAAATGACAAAAATGACAAAAATGACAAAAATGACAAAAATGACAAAAATGACAAAAATGACAAAAATGACAAAAATGACAAAAATGACAAAAATGACAAAAATGACAAAAATGACAAAAATGACAAAAATGACAAAAATGACAAAAATGACAAAAATGACAAAAATGACAAAAATGACAAAAATGACAAAAATGACAAAAATGACAAAAATGACAAAAATGACAAAAATGACAAAAATGACAAAAATGACAAAAATGACAAAAATGACAAAAATGACAAAAATGACAAAAATGACAAAAATGACAAAAATGACAAAAATGACAAAAATGACAAAAATGACAAAAATGACAAAAATGACAAAAATGACAAAAATGACAAAAATGACAAAAATGACAAAAATGACAAAAATGACAAAAATGACAAAAATGACAAAAATGACAAAAATGACAAAAATGACAAAAATGACAAAAATGACAAAAATGACAAAAATGACAAAAATGACAAAAATGACAAAAATGACAAAAATGACAAAAATGACAAAAATGACAAAAATGACAAAAATGACAAAAATGACAAAAATGACAAAAATGACAAAAATGACAAAAATGACAAAAATGACAAAAATGACAAAAATGACAAAAATGACAAAAATGACAAAAATGACAAAAATGACAAAAATGACAAAAATGACAAAAATGACAAAAATGACAAAAATGACAAAAATGACAAAAATGACAAAAATGACAAAAATGACAAAAATGACAAAAATGACAAAAATGACAAAAATGACAAAAATGACAAAAATGACAAAAATGACAAAAATGACAAAAATGACAAAAATGACAAAAATGACAAAAATGACAAAAATGACAAAAATGACAAAAATGACAAAAATGACAAAAATGACAAAAATGACAAAAATGACAAAAATGACAAAAATGACAAAAATGACAAAAATGACAAAAATGACAAAAATGACAAAAACGACAAAAATGACACAAAGAAATGACACAAAGAAATGACACAAAAAAATGACACAAAAAAATGACACAAAAATGCACCAAAAATGACACAAAAATTATACAAAAACTCCACAAAAATGCCAAAAACGACAAAAATGACTAAAATGACAAAACTGAAAAAGTTTGTTAAAAATTTTATTTTTTGACTTTTCTACAACAATAAAATTGGCCTTATCATATTTTTTTTTCTTTCTTTTTTTATAGGAGTTTAACAAGTTTAACATTCTTCCTCGCTTATCATATAATGGTTATTATTATTGGTGTCAATCCGAGTAATTTTTTTAGGCAATGATGATAGAAAGCCTGAACTACTTGAGTTGCAAATTTTTCATGACTATTTTAGCTCAATCACATACTTAAAAATTTACATAACATTCAAATCTAAACATCCTAACTCGCGTCAATTGAAACGTATATCATCATAATAAACCTTAATTTAACCCAATAAAGCCCCCCTTGTTGCTCCATTATTGCTCTACTAGCTGTCTAAAGTGTTGTTGTGATGTTCACTAAGTAACAAACAGTAGGTGGGTAGGTCGTAAGTAAAATGATCGTCAGCTGCTCGACTCTTTCCGAGAGGAAAAGTGATTCGGGTTTGTTTTGGTTCCATAAACCTGCACGCAAACCACTTGCCAACAGTCAACTCTCGTTGTCTGGCTCGGTCGACATGTGTTTTGGATCCTCCCCCATACCATGATGGCAAAGTTGAGATGGAATGGGAAATTGCATCTTCAACGTTCCCTCTACCAGATGCATCATCTCAACTCTGAGCGACATACATAAATCTGATTTTATTACCACTCGCCAAACGGTAGCTTCTACCATTTGGCTAAAAGAGGAATCAGGAGAAAAATAAAAACTAGAAAAAAGAAACAAGGAAGTTAAACCCCGAAAGCAAAATCTTGAAAAGAAATGTGTAAGATTGATGATCCATCCACCAGCAGAATGGCACAAATGCGGGAGTATTTTCTCAGTGGGGATTGAGAAAAAATTTCACGATCTTCGTGCCAGTGGGGGGCTCAGTGTGTTAAGATTGGAGATGATTGACAATTTAGAGTTTACAAGTTCTTGAGCTGGGATAAGTACCTATGATTAATCTTAATGCTTTAAAAAATGTTGAAATCTGAGAACAACATATTCAGCAAACAAAAGAATGAAATTTCTTGTAGGTTAGGAACTAAAAATGAAGCAAGAAGACTATCGGACAGATGAATTGGAACATAAACAATTTTATTATCTTCTAATTTATTACAACATTTGCTCGGTTAGCTTTCTTAAAAACACAACTTAATAAAATCATTTGAAACTCGACAAATATAACTGATTGAAGAGACCTTTTTCAACCATATCAAATGTAATTTCATTTCTATACTTCAGCTCGGCTCGTTAAAAGTGAAAATCATTATCGATACCCATCCCATCGCAAGGGAAGTAAAAAGGTAGATAATGAATTATTTTATCGAACCACATTCGTCTATCCACCGGCATTTTTGGTATCGGTTTTTCGAAGCCACCGAGGCTGACTCGTCAATCGTCATCGAAGGATTTTTCCGCTTTGTCGCAGTTCATTAAATTTCATTTTTCTCTTTAAACTTATTTGAAAATCAATACGTTTGCTTCCCTTTGACTCTGTTTACTGTCGATCAAATAGATAACGATAGTCTTTTCCTTTGTTTAGGAAATGAATAAGTAACAAAAATTGCACGTGCTCACGTCATTAAAAAATAACTTATATAAACGATAAGAAAAAACTAACCAACAAACCTTAATCTTACTGAATATTGCTAACTAAGAAGAATTCAAAAATTTGACACTCAGTTCGTGTTTTGTAAAACATTACTCAAAAGTCACATTAAAGAAAAGCAGCAACACTTCCATGTTAAAAATCTTTCGTGGGTTTCTAAAACTTATTTTTTTGAAGTTGTGTGTACAAAAAAACTAAATTTCTTAGATTAACAATCATTAACTGAGAATTGTAATTTAACTGATTTAAACTACTGACCACAAGTAGAGCAGAAATGTATTTTATACACTCAGGCAAATTCTTATTATAAGTTTCATAAGGTAGGTGAGTATAGAAGCTAGAAATGGCAAAATAATGTTAAATTGTGTGCAAAACTCTGCTTAAACTAATTCACATAAAGATGGAGTGGATTAATTCCGGCATGGTTCGAGGAAACCCATCGTTGAGCAGATTAATTCTGCACAGATGATATATGAAAAGTTGTTTTTTTTTTCATTATTATGTGCAAAATTAATATGTATTATTGTCATTTTTTATCTAATGTTCTAAAGACAATGCGTGAGGCTGTGAATCCTCATAAACCTGTTGAAATGTACATTATTTTACGATATTTCAACTCGTTTAAATGATTGTTTTTCTTTAAAAACTTACCATTTGCCTTTATGAAGAGACTAACTGATTTTACTCGGCCTTGCTCGGGTTCACATAAGATATAAATAAACATGAGTCTTTTGACTTTTCGAAATTTGGGAAGCTTTGTATTCATCATTATAACTAATTTTGCCCTAGTTTGGCCATGTAAAGTTGAAACTTTTTTGAGTCTTTTTATAGTTTTGATTGAGATTATTTACGGAACTAAAAGTTATGAGGTTTCCTAATAGAAATTTGAAATAATTTCCCTTGAACGCTTGTTCAACCAATCACAGAAAACATTTTAAACTACCTACTTCAATCCGCCTATAAAATTTCAGTTTCTTAAGATGTCCTTACTAAAAAGAGCATCACTTTTCACCGATAAGGCCGATAAATGAAGTAAGTCATCATTATTACAATTTTTGTTTTGTTTTTTTAGCCTTTTTAAAGTTTTGAGTGGGATTATTTACAACGTTTATCGTTTTCATATTATTCAAAAACTTAAAGTTATGAGGTTTTCTAATAGAAATTTAAAATAATTTCCCTTGAACGCTTATTCATCCTGTCACGGAAACCATTTTATTAGGAAAATAATGGGATATGTATTTTGACATTGAAAAACAATAAATTCAATTGAAATCACTGCTGGTGCTTAATGCGGTATCACATGACTACTTTTCAAAGCAATACTTCGCTAGGCACCCGCAGTGATGTCAGTTGAATTGATTGTTTTTCAATGCCAAAAGACCCACCGCTATTAAACAGCCAATAACTTTTTTCCTGATAAGATATGTAGTTTTGAACAAGTTGTTTAGCGGAAAATTTCATTCAAAGAATTTATAAATTAGCACAAAACTCATTAACACGCACGGTTCCAAAAAAACCCAAAAAAAAATTCAGAACAAAATAATCAATTTTCCCATACAAACATTATAGTTCAAATTTACCCAAAAATTCTGCAAAAAATCTTAGATGAATTTGAACCAAAACGAAGCGTTTAAATTCATAGGGTTTTTGAAATTCACTCAGTCGATTATTACAAAATAAAGTTCGAGCAAACTGAACGGAAGTACCTTTTTATTTGTCGTTGGTTTTCCTCCTCAGTTAATTTCTTTTCAGGTTCTCGCAGGTTTCTTCTCTCGTTTCAGGTAGGTAAACAGGTAAGTCCCAGGTTCGGTTTTAATTCGTGCAGGTAAGTTTATTTTTCCACTTATTTTAATTTAGCCACTTATATTTCAGAACTACATTAATTTAATTTACTATTTACTTATTTATATATAACTATTTACAACACAATAATCAACTTTTAATTTAAACATTTAACTTGTTTGCTCGCCAATCGCACTGCTCTGCTGGGTCGGTTTGTTGATATTTTCTGCTCGGCCGCCACTGTCGGAAAAAGAGGCCACGCGTTTTCCTACAGGGCCTTTTATAGTGGGCCTGATGAAAAGAGCGGAAATTAATCTTTGTCGTTTTCCTCGCAGCCCACTGCTGCTAACGCCTTTGGTCTGACAGCATGCCCCAGTGGAAAAACAATGAAAATTCACTGGGCTGCTTCGCTTTCCCAGGACCAGATAGCGCCACTTTATTCGTGCACGATTTTCTCAGTGTGCATCGAACATACTGGCCCCTTCAGAAATACCCATTTCTGACAGCATCCAATTGGTTAAAAACTCGGGTACCGATGATCTTTTCCCTCGCAGCGTGTGAACGTTGTTTACGTTTGAGCCGGCACCTCGCGTTTTTGTTTCGTCGGTCGAAGTGTTGTTTTCATTCGTTTCGTCGGTCGCGGTTGTGAATTAGTTTCGTCGGTCGGTGTCGTGGTTCCGATTCGTTGCGGTAGATCCTGAAATGTTAAGACCCGGTAGCACTTTCGGGGTAAAAATGAGGTTTTTGGACAGGGACTCACCTGATCCAAACAAAATTGGACCTTGTAAAGTGCATCGTAATGGACCCGGAACATTAATCGTCATCAACCTTTTTGGACCTGGAACCTGGACATGGAAGAATTTACGCTGCCACAGACGAAGCTCGAAATGAAAACACCATTGCATCAGGACCACTCGACCTCAGAATCTCGGAGCTTGGCTGCTGTTATGTTTTGGGTTTCGGTGAACGAGCAAAGTGTCTGAAAGAGTAGACCCGGTAGACCTCCTCAAGTGAAAATAAAGCCTTGGACAGGAACTCACCTGATCCAAAGGACAAAGTGCCTTGTATGGTTCAATAAAACTGGACCCGCCGGAAGTGATTAGAAGTGTTTTGGCCATTTGATGACAATCTGTTTCTGTCGCTGATTGGTCAACGCCGGTAGTGTTTTTAGCTTCTCCGGTGGTGATGCAATCGGCAACAGGAAACAAATTCAGCGCCGATATGAAGTGAAAGTGTTGTGATGATGATTGTAGCAGAAACGGTGGATGGTTGCAGGTGTCGAAGTGCAGCAAATTTTGTCTGCTGCTTATTGGTCAGCGGCGGGCGGTTTTTTAATTTCCTCCGACGATGACGCAATTGGCAAAAGGCAAACTTTCGCCACCGGACGGGTACAAGAGCCTTTCGGGGTCTGCAGAGTAACGACTCTTGTGATGCCATCAGTCCCTGGATGCAATTTCGAAATTCTGGCCGTTGGCCAGCGAATTGGTGGAATCCCATCCTCCTTGAGAAGGACGAGCTGGTTTTCTTTGAGTATCACAGGTGAGTTGTGCCACTTTGCTCTTTGTGCTAATGATGACAAATATTCCAGATGCCATCGACGCCAGATGTCCTGCAGCAGCTTTTGAGTTTGCTGCCACTTCCGAAGATAGTTTGATGGGATGTCATTCAGGTTTTCATCTGGAACGGATTTCAAGGACGTACCCACCAGAAAATGCCCTGGAGTTAGCGGCTCGAAATCAGACGGATCGTCGCTCATTGGAGTAATCGGGCGCGAATTGAGGCAGCACTCTATCTGGCACAATAAGGTATCCATATCGTCATAAGCCAATGGGCGATCACGGACGACTCGAAGGAAGTGCTTTTGGGCGGAATTAATTGCGGATTCCCATAATCCGCCGAAATGAGATGCTCGAGGCGGATTAAAATGCCACCTGATGTTGGAATCGGAGCATTCGGTTGCAACTCCTTGTGAGTGGTCGGACGAGCGAAGAAGTTTGCGCAATTCATTGCTGGCACCAAGAAAGTTTCTTCCATTGTCGCTGTAGATGTCTGATGGTGGACCTCGGCGGGATACGAACCGGCGTAGAGCTTGGATGAATTTGGCTGTCGTCAAATCGAAAACGAGTTCGATATGGACAGCCTTCGTAGTGAAGCAGACGAACACCGCTACAAATGCCTTGATTGGGGCTGCTCGACGATGAGGAGGTTTGAGCAGGATCGGGCCCCAATAATCGACACCGGAAACCGAAAATGGTCGGGCAGCAACGACGCGTTCCTTTGGTAGCTCTGCCATAAATTGTTCAACCAATTTAGGGCGAGCTCGGACGCATATTATGCAGCGATGAACTACTGTTTTGGCCAGCTTTCTGGCCCCTGTGATCCAGTACCGTAATCGAAGGATTCCAAGCAGCAATTGAGGTGCTGCGTGCAAATGCCTTTCGTGTAAGCACTCCACTAACAGGGCGGAGAATCGATGATTGTACGGAAGAAGAATTTGGTGCTTGGCGTCGTAATTTAGAGCTGATTTGTCGATTCGTCCTCCAACACGCATCAGGCGATCTGCATCCAGGAACGGCGTAAACCATCGGAGTTGGGACCTGATTGGAGCTGGCTTCGATGCTTGCAGGGCTGCTACGTGCTCGGAGAATTCTTGAGCTTGCACCAATCGTATGAGAGCATTCTCGGCATCGCGAATTTCCGTCGCTGAGAGGAACGTTCTTTTTCTGGCTTCTGCGCTTCGAGACTTGCGTGACAACCTGAGGCAGAATGCTGTGACGCGTAGCATGGTTTGGTATTTCGAGAATCGGCCAACAAAGGTGTCGATGAAGGAACTGTCTGCTGAGGCTGTTAGGCCGACCGGTTTGGATGTGCGGAATTCTAGATGGGTCTCGAAGGAGGTGCTTGATGGCGATGTCAGCTGCAAAAAGTCATCGGCCCGAAGCCAATTTGGTCCATTCCACCACAGTTTGCAGGAGATCAGCGTTTTGGCGTCAATTCCTCGAGACAAATGGTCAGCAGGGTTCTCTTGACCAGCAACATGATTCCAGGAAGCGCCGACTGTTGCAAGCTGGATTTTTGAAACCCGATTGGCCACGAAAGTTGTCCAGACTGAAGGAGTCGCCTTCAGCCAGGCAAGCACCGTGGTTGAGTCGACCCAGAAGAATGTATCGAACTTCCTTCCGAAGGTTGAAGAGATTTTCTGGTACAATTGGGCTGCCTCGAGAGCCCCACAGAGTTCAAGCCGGGGAATGCTACGTTTTTTCAGAGGAGCGACTTTGGATTTGGCCGTGAGAAGGCCGACTGAAATAGAACCTGATGAGTCCTTTGATCGGAAGTAGGCACAGGCCCCGTAGGCGTTTTCTGAAGCGTCAGAAAACAGGTGTAGCTGGATGGATTCAAATTCGGGAAGCACGACGCATCGTGGGATTCGAAGCTGATCAAGGACAGGTAATTGCGCATAGTAGTTTTGCCAATACGTGGTCAGAGATGGTGGTAGGGGTTGATCCCATCCCCATGGCTTGCCGTCGTCGGAGTTCAGACTCCACAGAGTCTGCATAAACATTTTCGCAGTAACGATGACAGGGCCTACCAATCCCAACGGGTCGAACAGCTGGGCGATTTGTGATAAGGCCAACCTTTTGCAGAGAATCACGTCTCGAGAGTGTTCAGGTAACCGAATTTGGAACCGAAAGTGATCCGAAGCTGGTTCCCAGTGCAACCCCAAGGTTTTGATGGTCTGATCAGCTGCGAGCTCGACTGATGATTGAAGCGCGCGTCGCTCGGAAGGAATGCCATCAAGAACGGACTCGATATTCGACGCAAATTTCCGGAATTCAAAACCTCCTCGTCGGCACAATTGGTCAAGTTGATTCCTTACTTCCGCCAGTTCTTCAGGAGTCCTTCCGCTAGTAACCAGGTCGTCTACGTACACATCTCTCTTCAGAATCGCCGCGCCCAAAGGAAAATCCGCTTTTTCGTCGTCTGCCAGTTGTTGTAGGGTTCTGGTGGCCAGGAATGGTGCACTAGCTGTGCCGTAGGTGACCGTTTTCAGCTCAAATGTGCTGACAGGCTCGTCCGGTGAACTTCGCCAAAGAATCCGCTGGAGAGGAGTGTCTCTTTCGTCGACCAAGATTTGACGGTACATTTTTTGGATGTCGGCGATGAGCAAAACGGGATTGATTCTGGTTCTCAGGATGATGGAACGAAGGTCGTCTTGGATGACTGCCCCGACCATGAGCACGTCGTTGAGCGATTTGCCAGATCCTGACTTGCACGACGCGTCGAAGACGACTCGCACCTTGGTAGTCGAGCTATCTTCACGAATCACCGCATGATGAGGAAGGTAATACTGCTGGGTAGGTGGAGTAGAAGTGTCTACTCGCTGCATGTGCCCTAAGGTGACGTATTCGGCCATGAAGTCGTGATACTGAGCCTGTAGATTAGTGTCTCGTTGCAAGCGAGACTCGACCATCCGGAATCGACGTTGTGCGATGCTGCGATTGTCGCCTACGCTGGAAACAGGTTCCTTGAACGGCAATCGAACGATGTATCGACCTTCTGGGGTGCGTTGAACGTTCTGCGAAAAGTGCTTTTCGCAGGCTGCTTCTTCCACCGACATACAAGGACCTGAATCTGCCTCTTCGATGATCCAGAATCGTTGCATGAGGCGGTAAATATCTGCGACGGTTGCAAGATTGGCGATAACGGAGCTCGTAGCAGTAGAGTTGGTAACTTTCCCAGAAACAACCCATCCCAGAACAGAATTCACAAGAACAGGCAGTGAATCTCCAAGTGGAATTCTGCCAGGCGGTTTGAAAAGATCGAAGAATATTTCTGCACCAAGGACGATGTCGATAGGGTTGCTTTGGTAAAAGTTAGGATCTGCGAGTTCAATTTCTTTCGGAAGGTTCCAATTAGAAATGTCTAAAGTGGCGGAAGGCAAACTTAGAGTGAGTTTTGGCAATACGAGGAGCTCTACGATGGTCGAAAATCCGGTAACTCGAGAGTGAATGGTGGTGCGAAGCTTGGAGCGAGATTGAGTGGATGACTGACCAATTCCGGAGATGGAGAGGTGAACTTTGGTGCGACGAACTTTGAGTTTTTGCGCAAATGACTCGGTGATGAAGTTGCATTCGCTACCCGAGTCGAGGAGCGCTCTGGCGAAGTGAGTATTGCCGTAATCATCCGTCAGTTTGATCACGGCCGTTGCTAGAAGCACCTTGTTAGGGTGACCCTTCTTGGGAAGTTTCCCGACTGCTGCAGACAATGATGACACTTCTTCGCTGGTAGGGTTAGAATCCCTCGACGTATTCCCCTCGGGTCTCGGCTTGCTGGATTCACCCTGGCTGGTACCTGTGCTGCAGAGTTGACTATGGTGGCGCCCTCGGCATTTTCGACAGCAGTTTTTCGATTGACAACTTCTCGATTGATGTCCCTTCCGTAGGCAGTTCCGACAGAGTTGTTGACGGCGTACTAGTTTGTCTTTATCTTCGATGGTCATCTTGGCGAACGTCTGGCATAGATAAAGTGGATGGTGTTCAGAGCAGGCGAAACATTGGCGAGGTGAGAATTGAGTGGCTCCATTGCTGATAATTGCTGATCGATGAACCGTTTTTTTGGGTGCCGAAGAAGAGGAAGTGTCCAGTTGAACGTTGCTCACACTCTGCAAAACGGTGACCCTCCGCTGAAGAAAGCTGACCAGATCTGGGAAGGTAGCTGCCTCATGAGTCGACGAAAATTCTTCCCAATCCCTTCGTGTAGTGGGGTCAAGACGAATACTGAGCATACGAATCAGCAATACGTCCCAAAACTCGGTTCTCTCTCCCAACTGCTTCAAGATGCGGACATTAGCTTCGAATCGTTCCACCAGAGAATGAAGATCACTTGCAGATTCCTTTTTCAACGGAGCGAACTCAAAAAGGGAGTCGACATAGGCTTGCTTCAGACGTGCAGGATTTTGGAAGTGGTCAATCAGCAAGTTCCATGCAACTGGATAATTGTTGGCGCTAATCGCAATCGTTTGTACCAGCTTCAACGCATCCCCCGCTAATGACGAACGCAAATAGTAAAACTTCTGAATATTGGACAATTCAGTCGACGAATGCACCAACGAAATAAATAAATCATGGAAATTCAACCAATTTTCGAGAGCGCCATTAAAAACAGGAAGTTTTACATCTGGGAGCCGAATTTGCGAAGAAGTAGGGAAATGTGCACCGGAGTGACAAGATTGGGAGCTCTGAGGCGACGTATTTTTATTGACGGACAGTAAGAAACCCTTCACCCGGTAGTAGTCCGTCTCGAACTGGGCCCGCTGCTTCAGCTGATGTTCCATCACCGCATTGTCGTCTACATCAGCGGCTTCAAGTTCGGCTTGCGTTTTGCCGAAGTCCACCCACAACACGGCCAGGTTCTCCAGCCGAACGGGAACTTCCATCGACTGAGTTTCTTCGTCGAAGTTTTCAACGAAGACTTTGATTAGGTTGAACGACGTCTCGATACTTCGAAGTCGCATTTTGAGCGACTTGATACGCCGTTCCGTAGCCATCATGCACGTGCGTTAATCTGCAAGATAAATTCCCAGCGGAGCACAAAACGTACCAAAATAGAGGTGGTTGGAATATTAATTACCTTCTCGAGGCAATTTCAATGCCTTGGATAATTGTAAATTGATTGCAGCTCACTCCACCAACGTCGAGATGAAAAGGGTACCTTCCAGAATGTAAAGTAGTTCCGGACGCTCGGAGTTCGACGGGCATCCGGTTCGAAGGACCATGAACGGAAGTACCTTTTTATTTGTCGTTGGTTTTCCTCCTCAGTTAATTTCTTTTCAGGTTCTCGCAGGTTTCTTCTCTCGTTTCAGGTAGGTAAACAGGTAAGTCCCAGGTTCGGTTTTAATTCGTGCAGGTAAGTTTATTTTTCCACTTATTTTAATTTAGCCACTTATATTTCAGAACTACATTAATTTAATTTACTATTTACTTATTTATATATAACTATTTACAACACAATAATCAACTTTTAATTTAAACATTTAACTTGTTTGCTCGCCAATCGCACTGCTCTGCTGGGTCGGTTTGTTGATATTTTCTGCTCGGCCGCCACTGTCGGAAAAAGAGGCCACGCGTTTTCCTACAGGGCCTTTTATAGTGGGCCTGATGAAAAGAGCGGAAATTAATCTTTGTCGTTTTCCTCGCAGCCCACTGCTGCTAACGCCTTTGGTCTGACAGCATGCCCCAGTGGAAAAACAATGAAAATTCACTGGGCTGCTTCGCTTTCCCAGGACCAGATAGCGCCACTTTATTCGTGCACGATTTTCTCAGTGTGCATCGAACACAAACATTTTACCGTATAAGACTGAATGAGCAAAAGTTTTGTCCTCGAATCTCAAAGAACCTCTTTAACAAAACTGTTGAGCATTTTACACGATTATCAAAAATGTGAAAAAAGTATTATTTCACAGATCTTGCGAAACAAGTTTTTGGTACATATTTTTTTTTAATTTTTCAAGATTTTACATTCATTTTTTTTTGTTTTCAACCAAATCTGATTTCGAGAGGAAATGTTTGTAGCACGCACCTATAAAACTTATGATAAAACCTCATTTTTCATTTCTTGGACAAACATATTCATATTTATATTTTTGGAAACGAGATTGATAGCCCATTTCAAATCTTTCAAAGATTCAAAGATGAAAAAATCGATTTTCTGTGCCACTTACTTAGTAGGGGAAGTTAGGGTTAATAATTTTTGAAATATGAGGAAATAATAAGAGAGATCTTTATCGCTCTGTAGAAAAGAATCTGTTCAAGATAAACGTTAACCAAATACAATTTTTTTGAATTGTTATTAACTTTGAACATATTAAATTTGCAAAATAAATTGTACCAAGAATAATTTGACATAAAAAATCACAGATTTTCACCAATTTCAAACATCTTAAAGTATAGTTTTTCAGCGAAATTCCGCGTTGAGTTACATATTAAAATAAAGAACTAGGTTTCAACTTTTTGAAAAAAAAAACAAAAAGTAGTTGTTAATATTTGCTAATGAACAAGTTATTCAACTTTTTGTGAGGCATGTTTTTTGTATTTATTATGAAATTTAACATTTTTCTCAGTAACTCATTCTTAGACTGGAAACCTACTGTTTAGTGTGGGATCTTTTTTTTTAAAGCAAATAACTTAAGTAATGCCATTAATTTTTTACTTTAACTACACCAAAAATCAATTTCCTTATGTAACTGAGTTACTTTTATGCATAAACATGAGATATTTTTGTTCAGCTAATGTGATCATTTCAATTTTTTATCTAAACTATTCCATGAAAATATACAATAACTAACATAAATTATAAACAGGTTTATGAACAGCTTTATTATTCATCAGTACCCCTATTTAAGTATTTCTTTATTTTTTGAACTTTTTTTCTTTTTTTTTTCAGAAATCGAGCAAAAATTTTGAAATACTCAGTGCTCGGAAGAGTTAGCCATATATATCCATGGAAGATTCAAGGAGAGTTCTCAGGTGGTGCTCAGACAGAAACTACTCTAGGAGCGATTTTAAAAAATTTTCTACAGTAAATATTTTCGAAAGCAAGAAATACCTACATATATGAACTTGAATTACATATGTATATGCGGAAAATACTGGAAAAGCAAAGTTACAAAAGCCAGAAACGGCTAAATTTCTTTTTTTAAAGCCTTATATTTTTTGACACTGAATAACGACTAATAATAGGTCGTAGCAGAAATTGTTTATTGTAATTTGTGAACAATATAACAAAGATTATATAAGTAAAAATATTTGATATTCTTTCAAAACAGATAAATTGAAAAGTGAATTTCAATTATTTTAATATTTTCTTACCGATTAAAGATATTAAAGAAGATACAATAAAATGATAAAATTCTTCAAAACTATTATCACTGAAATCAACACTGCTTCTCTTTCAGATTCAAACATACGTAGAAAACACATATTTATAGTGTTGCCGAAAGCATGTATGGTTATTACGGTTATTACGGCTATTTTTTTTTATTCAATTTCAATATTTTTTCAAATTCGAATTTATTTAGAATTTTTTAATATTCCTTGAAGATCGTTATATCTCTTCAACTTTTGGTTTTGTTGAGTTTGAAAGAAATTTTCATAATTTTTTATTAAGAAATATGAAATTTGATGTTTTTTGGATAAATTGAATGAAGAAACGTGTTTTTTCACACAAAACTTAAGATATAAATTGTTGGACCACCCGATGAATTATTCTTGCGAATAGTGCATTAGATAGGGCGTTTTCTAATCTTTAATTTAGAAAATTTTCAAACATATAATTTTTGAAGTTATTGTAATCAAGATAAGGTGAACTTATCATAATTTTACCGACGTATATTTTCAATTTTGTGCCTTTCTAAAATGAATTCAAACATTAAGATAGAATATCATCAACTAAACGATAAGATAGCTTTTATTATCATGAACATTTCACCCGAAGACATCAAACCTATCGTGCAAGATTATGTGAAAATTTAATCAATGTGTTGAAAATCTGAATAAAATAAACATTGAAACCAAATTTGGAAAAATAACAAAATTGCAAAAATTCGACAAAAATATGTGAAGAAAAACTACAGTTTTTTTCAGTAAAAGTACATGGACTTATTATTTAGTATATAACTAGCTGATCCCATACGAACTCCGTTTCGCTTTCAACTTGGAATATGCCATGAACAGTTTGTATGAAAGTCAATAGCCAAATATTTTCCAGATGCTTTCCGAATTAATTGTTAAGTTATAATTGCAAATATATTTGACGAACACCTCTTCTGTCGTCTGCTACTTCATTTGAAATCAGGAATTGATTGCCCGTGTCAAATAAAAAACCCGTGTAAAAATTTCGAGTCGATCGTCGCATAACAACGCAATTATTGCCAAAAAGTTTAAATCCTTTTGGTGGCCTCTTATACAATCTTTGATATCTGAAGTCGATTTTCCGTCTCTGAAAACTACCGTGAGCAAATTTTCATCCCAATCCGATGTATAAAAACGACGATATTTAAAAAATAATGTAAGGTTAATATGGACGACCCCATTGCCGGCCCCTTTTTTTGAATTTGATACCTCATTTTTTTACAAACATCATTTCTTAGGAAGCTTGAATAGTTTTTTATTTACATAGTATTCCGTCTCACGACATAACTTGACGAACATAATTCCTAAAATTCACTCGGTTCATAGCAACCGTTCTCCAATTTCTCGGGCACCCCACGTTCGCCAGATCACGCTCCACTTGGTCTAACCACCTCGCTTGTTGCGGAAGCTTGAATAGATGTGGTCTAATAGTTTTATCTTCAAAAGATTAAACTGCTTTTTTATCTTTTCCATCCCTTATCTAATGAAAATATCTGTTGAAGATTATCCCACTTTTCAATATGGATGATTTTGTTGAGCATGTTGGAAACTCACTTTGCATGTTTTCAATTGCATGTGTGTATTTTTTTCGCTTCTAAATTTCGCACTGTTTTATTATTAGTTTACCTTAAATGTTGGAAGTTCTACTAATAGCTTTTTGAAGTTATCGAAAATAAATCATTTCGAAAACACCATTTCTATATTATGAAAAAGGTTTTTTTTAGTTCTGTTTTTTTTTTTCATGGGCACAAACATCCCTTTAATGGATGGTAGAATAGACCACATTGGTCATCAATGATAACTCAAAAGTTAGAAATTGATAAGTGAAATCGAATTGGATAAAACTCAAATCCTGAAATTTTATTATCTTATCAATTTTCTAATCCCCCATCAAAATTCCAATTGACGCATTAAAATCGCAGCCTTGAACTTATAAACTCTGAATCTAAAAAATTTTTCTATCTCTATGAGGAATTCGAAAAATATAAAAATGGTTGACCTTCAAAGCGTTGACCCAGCAGCGGTAAAGAGCACTTTGAAAGCCACTACTATTCTAGTCAATATATTCCTAACAGGCTAGTTGTATTCTTCAATCAAAATGTAGGCTTATAATTGTATCCAAATATCTCGTACCGGTAGCATGTGCTTTGAACAGTAGAAGGTACAAAAAACACCCGCCAAAATTTTCACTTTCAAATTTTTAATGCTCAGCAAGCTTCGATTAGCTATCCAGTACATGTGAGCTCTGGATGGTCGTTTCTAATAGCCTGCCCATGGTGATGGTGAAAATAATCCCGCCAACGAACGAACGGAAACGAAAGTCGGTTCAAAAAATGGGTGCCATGACTTTTGGTTTGGGGGAATGAAACCGTTGTTGTATGGACAACCGCCTTCAAAAGGGGTCATCCGAAAATCTAAAAACATTTTTCATCATTCCTGGTCCTAATGAGCACCCATGCCAAATTTCAGCTCTCTAGCTCTTAAGGCAGCTGAGCCTATTGAAGACAAACATACAAACGAACAAACGGAAATTACTTTTTATATATATAGATAGATAAACAACAGTATTTAGTACATCAAATATCGGGTCCAAGTTTTCACTGGCAACTATTTAAGTTTTATTTATAAAAATATAAATGGTAATAAATATCTAAATTTTTTTTTTAAATGTTTTTACCTTTTTGGAGGTTTACTGGATTTGAAAGACGTTCTCCGAAATTTTCAGAGAAAACTTTGAAAACCACTAAGCTAAACCAAAATCAATCAAGAACGTGTGTTATATCATTTCGCGTCATGTTAATGAAAAAAATAAGCAGTTGGATAAAGGTTTATAGATGAAATGTAAAATTCCTTAGTGCTAGAGGAAAACCTCTCAAAAATCCCTTAATCACCATCGGAAAAAAAGAAAATTTCCTAAATATGCAGTTATCTATTCAAATGGTTCAAACTTTTAAACCGGAAATATTAAGAAATAATCTTGATTTTTGTAGAAAAACACTAGTGGTAGGTACTATTCTCATTTCACTTCTTTTTTTTTTTTTTTTTTCATATTTTTGGTCCTCAACGCCAATTGCTTCGTCCAAAAAAGTAAACTTATGCTTGATTTATCCGTTGAATAATTTAAAACAAATTGTTGGAGAATTTTTTGATGATTTTCAATCTATCATATTTTAACACGCAAAAAACATAGTGGTACTATTCATGTTAAGCTCACTGTATTCAAAAAAGGAGGAATAAAATGTATTCAGTCTCAGCGAAAGATGGGTTTAGATGTTTTCTAGTGATTCTAGTCTACGAGTTTAATTATTCTACGGAATATTAGCGGTATCTTTTTTCAAAAAGTCTTAAGATAATGTTCATTTTGATCAAACCAAATACTTTCAAGAATCTTCCTTTTAACAATTCTCACTAGATTGAATAAAGAACGTACTTTTTGGATTTCAGAATGAAGGTATTGAAAAAGTTGTCAAAAACAATGGAAAAATAAGAATCCGTTCTACGATTCTACGTTCTACGAACATCAATAAAAAAAAATCTTTCAACTCACCTCAAGAATCTCCGAGTTGTTGTGATTACTGCGGGTCCTACTAGCATCCCGTTCCTCAGAGTCGTGACTCCGATCTTTATTCTCACTATCGACCACACTAGCGGAAACATTCAACTCACTCTCGGCCACCGCCATTTCACTACCACCCACCTCACTACCCCCACCATCACTGAACCGCTTTTTACCGCCACCGCCAGTCCCTCCACCGCTCCCCTCCAAACCCACCCGCTGCATTGCGGCATGCTTCTGAACCACTTCCTTAATCTTGTCCTGCTCTTCGCCGATCCAATGCTTAAACCCACTCCACTTCCGCGTCAGCTTGGCTTTCTTCTTATCGAAATCGATGAAGTGTTTGTGGGAGGATTTGTTCTTGAGCAGGGTCAGTCGCCTTTCCGTTGGATGGAGCTGCTTCCGGTGTTCGCAGTACTCGTTGCTGGTCTCCTTGAAGATGTCGGACGACTCGTTGATCTGTCGAGTGATTTCCTCTAGCTCTTCAATCGACAGGAATAGGTTGCGTGCGTCCAGGCTTTGGAAGCTAGCCGACTTGAGATCGAACTCCTCCTCCTGGGTGCTGTTGGAGTGAAAACTTTGGTTGCTTCCGGCGTATTCGAACGCGTGATTGTGCAGAATTCCGCCGTTCGATTGTGGCGGCACATTGTGGTACAGATGCTGATCTGGGTGGTGATCGACGTCGCCGCCATCGTTGACTAGAGAGAGGTTGATCTCGTTCAGGATCAGATTGGCATGATCGAGATCGAACGAGCAATCGTCCACTTTGGTGCTGCGAGGGAAGTCGTAAATGCTGTCCACGGCCGGACTGTTGGGAACGGTGATCGAGGTAGTTTGGAGGCCTCCATTACTCAATGCCGAAAAGTTCAACGAGGGGGTTTTGTCCAGGCTGAGTCGGAGTTCCGGCTGATGAAGGTTGTGGGCCGATTTGGAGCGTGATTTCTGCATGTTTTCCTTATTGTTTTCATCCGGACAATCCCTGTGGTTGTTGTTGCTTTCGGTCGCCAGGAAAGTGAACTTGATATCACTGAAGTTGGGCAGTGAGCTGTTGGCATCGACGAAGATATCGTTCTCGCTGTCATCCGAGGTCGATCTGGTGGCAACCGAAACGGGCACCGGCGATTGGGACTGTCGAGGCGATACGGCAAGGGTGCTGCTGCTAAGGTTGTTTGTCGGCGGATTGCCCGGTTCGTCGTCAAAATCGAACTTCATCGTTTTGGATATCAGTATCGGGACACCGATTTCCGGCCGAAAATCATCCGACCGACCACCGGACATATCATAACTGCCGGTGATCGGATCGGCGACACCACTTTTACGACCCGGCGATTTACGCATCAGCCGGCTTCCGATCGCGGAGTAACGCCGCGTAATTTTGTCCAGCAGATTGGACGGCGATCGACCGCCGCCGTACTTACCGGCTATTTCGACACTGTAGTGCTTCTTCATGGCGACGATCAGGACGCCACCGTGCAATATTTTTCACTCTCTTTTCTCTCTGTGCCTCCTCACTGTGCTCAGAGCCTAAGCTCAAGCAGCGTGGCAATAAATCTTCTCTCGTAACACAATCAATTAATAATTAGTTTCACTTTTTATTTAATTGTGACCGCATGATCATGGTTAGGTTAGGCCACCAGTTCATTGTTAACGACAACGCCCAGTCGGGGTTGCTGCAGTCTTCGGAACAAACCCATATGGGGAGCTGCTGCTGCTGTTGATTTTTTTCGGGGGGAAGATTTGAAGGCATTAGGCATCACACAATTACACATTAGGTATAGGTTGCTGTTGCTGCTGCCATCTCTAAGTAGACAAACTCGGACGAACGGGGTTTTATTCACGGTGGATGCTTGCCGCACAGGCCAATTAAACGCCGATTTAGCTATCTGATTATTTTTTTCGTTATTTGGTGTGCAGTTTAATTTAAAGCGAACAGTCATTGGAAAACGGCAATCGAAGGAGATTGGAGAAAAGTTTGGCAAAGATGTTCAAAGACGTTCATTCAACTAGCTCGATAGCTTGCCGCTTAAACACACATAGAGTTGAGGTGATTTATGTCATTTGTAACGCTTTATTGTACCTCTCTAGGAGGTATTTCAGAAAGAGAGGTGGCGTCTAAAGGTGATTGTCTTGGCGTAACTCGGTTATTGTCCACCGACTGTTGTTGGTCGATACATGATGGAAGAGATTTATTTATCTCAAACAGTAAGTGGACAATTGATGTTATCAGATTTGTTTGCAAAAAATATGGCGTTTCATTTATTTAATCTTCAAAGTGTCAAGAAAAAACGTGTTGCGATTTATGATACACTTTATACAGGGTGTCAAATAGATAATTATTGCACGCACAGCCATAATTAACGCTTATTTATTGTGAAAAATGGATTTAAACCCTCTACTGCCCATATATGGTTAAGAAGTTTTTTTTTACTGTAAATGAATCAAGACAATTTCAATGTATCTATAAATCTTAAAAAAAAAAATAAAAAAAATAATCTCATTTTTTGCACTATTTGAACAATAAAAACTATTGAAAAAACAAGTTAGTTTTTTTGGTTTATAATGCAGTAGAAAGTTTAGCGTTTCGCTTGATTTTTTTTATTGCTTCAGTAAACTGATCATCCTTAGCCCTTCGTTTCATAAAGCAACAAATTCGCAACAATCAATGTGAAATTTGGTTTAAAAGAGTTTCTTGTTTATTTGAGATCCCTACCTTCGTTCAGCGATAAGAAAGGAAAAGGGGGGGAGGGGGGGGGGGGGGGTAGCTTCATGCAATTTTTACTGCATAA
>NC_073692.1:413867435-413886742 GCF_029784155.1 Uranotaenia lowii
AATGGTAGAACTGATCTTAAATTTCTAACGCCTATCTAACTTAAGCGGGCGTTTAAGATTTTTCTCCTAACTTTACACCATGCCATCAAACAAACAAAAAAGTTATACGACTGAGCAAACCAGATTATGCGGGCGATAAAACCGCAACGGCCGTAAAAAGAAATATGGCCTAGAAGCAGCAAAAAAAAAAGGTAAAAAAACATGTCGACCCCGTTGCTGTTTTGTGGTTTTCTGGAGTTGTTGATTTGCGGAAAAAGGTGTATCTCCAAGCTGAGATTCGCGAAAACAAAACAAAAAATGAGTTGGGAAGATCGTTCCGATTTTCTCGACTGACTGACAGGCTGGGATCATTTCCACCCTTCTGTTGGGACTGACGACAAACAAATTTTCTAATTTCGTGCGTGTATCCGGACTTTATTCCGTCTTAAGACTAAATCGCTGGACGACTAGGAATCGGTGGAACTTGACCGGTTTCATGACCTGTGTTAGCCTATATGGGCTACATATGTCAACTTCACTGCGGGTGGTTAGTGACACTCAGCCAGCTATAGGACATTATAATTCTTGGGTTGAACTTGGAAGGCTTGTACTCCATAGGTACTTGGCACTGAATGGTGCCAAGAAAACGCAAGAAGGGCAAGAAAACGGAATGACCAAGCTAGTCATACCTTTAACGAGGC
This sequence comes from Uranotaenia lowii, assembly GCF_029784155.1. NCBI lineage: Eukaryota > Metazoa > Arthropoda > Insecta > Diptera > Culicidae > Uranotaenia > Uranotaenia lowii. Next base: position 413,868,116 of record NC_073692.1, read on the forward strand.
TTAGCTAATAACCTTTACACATTTCTAGTAGGCCTATAAGTTGAGAGATTAGTTTTCCCTCTGCGTACGGTGTACCATCAAAGTTGGCGTTGACTAGAGAATTGCTCATGGCAAACATACCTTCTGAAGAAATAAATATTAGGCCTATTACGATTAGACGATTGCCTTGTTAGGTTAGGGGAATTAGGAACCTGCTGACTTTCCTAGTGTAAGCCATCCTGCACTTTTCTTTTCTGTACAATAACATTTGTAACATATCGAATTCAAGAGCTCAGAAGTTGAAGGAAATCCAAAATTTATAAACACGAGGTCAAGGTAGTGCCTTTTTTTTCAAACAAAGGTTTCTGAAATGTAATGGAGATAACTGGTCAACTTTCAAATCAAATTCAATCTCAATACTTAAAAAAACTCAAAAAAGTTATTCAAGATTCAAGATTCAAGATTCAAGATTCAAAATTCAATATTCAAGATTCAAGATTCAAGATTCAAGATTCAAAATTCCAGATTCAAAATTCCAGAAGATACCAGAAGATTCAAGAAGATTCCAGAAGATTCAAGAAGATTCAAGAAGATTCAAGAAGGTTCAAGAAGATTCAAGAAGATTCGAGAAGATTCAAGAAGATTCAGGAAGATTCAAGAAGATTGAAGAAGATTCAATAAGATTGGAGAAGATTCATGAAGATTCAAGAAGATTCAAGAAGATTCAAGAAGATTCGAAAAGATTCGAAAAGATTCAAAAAGATTCAAGAAGATTCAAGAAGATTCAAGAAGATTCAAGAAGATTCAAGAAGATTCAAGAAGATTCAAGAAGATTCAAGAAGATTCAAGAAGATTCAAGAAGAAATAAGAAGATTCAAGAAGATTAAAGAAGATTCATTAAAATTCAGAAGGATTCAAGAAGATTCGGGAAGATTCAAGAAGATTCAAGAAGATTCATGAAGATTCAAGAAGATTCAAGAAAATTAAAGAAGTTTAAAGAAGAATCAAGAATATTCAAGAAGATTAAAAAAAAATTAAGAAAATTAAATAAGATTCAAGAAGATTCAAGAAGATACAAGACAATTCAGGAAGATTCAAGAAGATTCAAGAAAATTCAAGACGATTCAAGAAGTTTCAAGAAGATTTGAGAAGATTCAAGAAGGTTCAAGAAGATTCAAGAAGATTCAAGAAGATTCGAGAAGATTCAAGAAGATTCAAGAAGATTCAAGAAGTTTTAAGAAGATTCAAGAAGAGTCAAAAAGATTCAAGAAGATTCAAGAAGATTAAAAAAAGATTCAAGAAGATTCAAGAAGATTCAAGAAGATTCAAGAAGATTTAAGAAGATTCAAGAAGATTCAGAAAGATTAAAGAAGTTTCAAGAAGATTCAAGAAGATTCAAGAAGATTCAAGAAGATTCAAGAAGATTCAAGAAGATTCAAGAAGATTCAAGAAGATTCAAGAAGATTTAGGAAGATTCAAGAAGATTCAAGAAGATTCAAGTAGATTCATGAAGATTCAAGAAGATTCAAGTGGATTCAAGAAGATTCAATAAGATGCAAGAAAATTCAAGAAGATTCAAGAAGATTCAAGAAGATTCAAGAAGATTCAAGAAGATTCAAAAAGATTCAAGAAGATTCAAGAAGATACAAGAAGATTCAAGAAGATTCAAAAAAATTCAAGAAGATTCAAGAAGATTCATGAAGATTCAAGAAGATTCAAGAAGATTCAAGAAGATTCAAGAAGATTCAAGAAGATTCAAGAAGATTCAAGAAGATTGAAGAAGATTCAAGAAGATTCAAGAAGATTCAAGAACATTCAAGAAGATTCAAGAAGATTCAAGAAATTCAAGAAGATTCAAGAAGATTCAAGAAGATTCAAGAAGATTCAAGAAATTCAAGAAGATTCAAGAAGATTCAAGAAGATTCAAGAAGATTCAAGAAGATTCAAGAAGATTCAAGAAGATTCTAGAAGATTTAAGAAGATTCAAGAAGATTCAAGAAGATTCAAGAAGATTCAAGAAGATTCAAGAAGATTCAAGAAAATTTAGAAGGATTCAAGAAGATCCGGGAAGATTCATGAAGATTCAAGAAGATTCAAGAAGATTCAAGAAGATTCAAGAAGATTCAAGAAGATGCAATAAGATTCAAGACGTTTCAAGAAGTTTCAAGAAGATTCCAGAAGTTTCAAGAAGATTCAAGAAGATTCAAGAAGATTCAAGATGATTCAAGAAGATTCAAGAAGATTCAAGAAGATTCAAGAAGATTTTAGAAGATTCAAGAAGATTCAAGAAGATTCAAAAGGATTCAAGAAGATTCAAGAAGATTCAAGAAGATTCAGGAAGATTCAAGAAGATTCAAGAAGATTCGAGAAGATTCAGGAAGATTCAAGAAGATTCAGGAAGATTCAGGAAGATTCAGGAAGATTCAGGAAGATTCAGGAAGATTCAAGAAGATTCAAGAATATTAAAGAAGATTCAAGAAGATTCAAGAAGGTTTGTAGAAGGTTCAAGGTTCAAGATTCAAGATTCAAGATTCAAGATTCAAGATTCAAGATTCATTATTCATGATTTAAGATTCAAGATTCAAGATTCAAGATTCAAGATTCAAGATTCAAGATTCAAGATTCAAGATTCAAGATTCAAGATTCAAGATTCAAGATTCAAGATTCAAGATTCAAGATTCAAGATTCAAGATTCAAGATTCAAGATTCAAGATTCAAGATTCAAGATTCAAGATTCAAGATTCATTATTCAAGATTCAAGATTCAAGATTCAAGGTTCAAGATTCAAGATTCAAGATTCAAAATTCAAGATTCAAGATTCAAGATTCAAGATTCAAGATTCTAAATTCTAGATTCTAGATTCAAGATTCAAGATTCAAGATTCATTATTCATGATTTAAGATTCAAGATTCAAGATTCAAGATTCAAGATTCAAGATTCAAGATTCAAGATTCAAGATTCAAGATTCAAGATTCAAGATTCAAGATTCAAGATTCAAGATTCATTATTCAAGATTCAAGATTCAAGATTCAAGGTTCAAGATTCAAGATTCAAGATTCAAGGTTCAAGGTTCAAGATTAAAAATTTGATGTTCTAAGAGAAACTATTTGAAATCTTTCGTCAGTAAGTAAATTTTAAAGAATTTCATATTTTGCTCGCTTAGTAAGAAAACAATCTTCTATTTTAAATTTTTTTTTTGTTTCGATTATAACCGTTAAAATCTTCATTTCATTCGGGACTCATATAAACGAAGCAGTTGACGGTCTTTGATCTTTGAAAAACATATTCGGTACAACTGTGTTCGATGTTTACTCTTGGGCTCGAACTCACGGACATCGGCTCAGGAAGCAACTGACTTTCCAACTGAGCTAGCTCACAAGCCTTAATTTTCCACTGATTCTGAAACGATGAATGGGCGGGGTGTACGAGATTATCGACAAGCACATAAGCGATGAACAGGGTTAATAACACTGTCATTCAAATGAGATGTCTTTTAAAGTGAAACAGAAAAAATGGAATATCTGCGGAAAGAAAATTGGAAACAATTTTAATACATTTGCCGCTGTAAAACGTTGAAATAGGTTGAGCTTTTATCAAAATTGATCCACTGCTGAATTTTTTAAATTGAACTATACGAAAAACTGTTCTCACTTACCCCAGTGTATCTTAATTTTATTTTTTTTTAAATTGTGTGAAAATTTTGCTTTAGTTTTCCGAAACAGAAGTCTCAATCCAAACTTCCGTTGATTGATTGTTATTTATAATTTAAATTGGCGTTTCAGTCAGAAGAAAGCAAATACTAGAATTTGTAATTTGCCCGACGTTTCGCCCTTTGGTCTTGGCTTTCCTTAAGGGATATTGCATTATATTCCCTTGAAGAAGGCCTAGGCCAAAGGCCGAAACGTCGGGAAAGTTGAAAATTTTAGTACTTGCTTTTTTTTCTGTCTGAAATGCCAATTCGAATAATAAAGAACAATAATCATCAGTCGTTGAAAATTACTAAAAATTAGTTGATTAAGAAATTTTGTTTTTAAAATGTTAAGTCGCAAAACCTATTTTCCTGTTCAAAATATGTATGGGAAAAAGAATTACGTATTTTTCTGATCAAAAACGTGATTTTTCACCAAAAAAATATACTTGATTCATATGACTATGATTGAAATGTTTTGAAAAAGATTACTCAACTGAACATTGAATCGATGAACTGATATTATGAGGTAAACAGATGAGTTGAGTTTCCCGTTTCAACGACCTTAAATTGATCAATTTTCGCTCATCAAACAGGTTATTTAGGTAAAATTCAAAACTCAATCGGAATTCGCGCCCAACTTCCGTCCAGCGCAATCATCCGGATAGAGCTATGGTTGATTGCAACTATCGAGTGTGGTGGTTGGTGAAGATGATCCAGTTAAATAACTAATGCTCAAATTTCCGAGCATTGAGTTACTAAACCCACTAAAGATGAGTGACGGATCCCAAGCATTACACCGACGACCGGAGGTTACCTTACACAATCCGCAAAATCTGACCAATTCTCATTCGTGACTCGCAGTTGTTTTTGCGACAGTTTGCGGTGTGACAGCGAAGAAAACCGTTTAACAGTTTTGCACAAACCAAACCAAATTGTCACCGTGCCTTGCCATACAAATTAATTGAGACATCCACCACCCCGTTCGGCTTGAGTTGACTTCACTAGTTTTGTTGAATTCTTCAGCGTTTTGGAGAGGGTCACTTGATCACACCGGATTAGTTGGTCGGTTTTTTTCCTTTTCTCAATTGATCAACCTTGAGCAGCCTGCAGCAGCAACAGCAACAGTAACAACCTGTTCCGATGGATGTTTGTATCCGGCGATTTGTTTTTTCCACTAATTGTTGTGTTTTTCTGTTTGTTGAATTAAAACATTAAAGACACTTTTTTCTGTTTTAAGACACACTTTTTCAAGTCTAGTGGCACATTTGAATAACTTTTTTGTTTTCGTTTGGGAATGTATTCATTCGTTTTCCTGCCTCCTAGATTGAATAAGGGTATAACAGTTTTCTTCAAACGTCATAACTCTCTTCTAACAATTTAACCAGTTAAGAAAACTGAAAGGCGCTTTTCACACAATGCACATATTTCTTTTATTTTTATGGCAGCTTTTAAGACGGCAATCACTTTAAACCTCAGGAAGCACAATGGAATGGCTTCCATTGGTAAGGGTGCAAATTTGGTTGTAACAAAAACCCCATCCTCAATCCTACCTAGTTATCATCACCAATTTTGCGGAACTAATTTGCTCTTGAGCGTCGAGATAAGCAGACTTCAGTCAAAGTCACACTACAGGAGTCTTCTCGATCTCGGTCCGAGTAGATTTATCTTGGCTAGCAGAAACTTTTCTGGCAGCAAATTCTTCGCAGCCTCCACCTTCGCTGTTATCTTCTTTTGGCACACAATGCGAAAACTAAGATAAGCGAAAGGTCTCGCGCTGCGGTTCGGTGTCACAGTCTTCTTCTGTTTTTGCAACACGTGAGAGATGGTTATCACTTGTTATCAGTGCAGAACCGAAAGGATCCAAAAATAAGTTAATTAAAACGCGAAACAAACGAAGACGAAAAATAAAATAACCGCGCTTCGCACTTGTTCGTTTGCACTTGGTTCGAATCGCGGTCGACCCGGCCACCGAAAAGGTTCTTCTCCACCGGACGGATCGCGTGGAACTGTTGCTCGGGTACCGTGCTGTTGTTGTTGCCGCCAAGCGCGGGAGAGTCGTCGCTCGAGTAACGAAACGTTCCGAAAATTGATGGACGGAAAAAGAAAACCAAACCAAACAAACTAAACCGAACCAAAGGCAAAAGCGAGCAAAGCTACAACGAAGAGTGTAGCAGACTCAGCTCAGTTCAGCTCAGAAAAACTCCAAAGCAAGAGTATGGTATCGTATGGGGTATCACCAAGAACGTTCTTTATTGGACCAAGTTGGATTACTCGACTTGTACGCAGGTTGTTGGTAGTTTCTTTATCACAGCTATCGCACCGTTATAGCGGAGATTTCTGCTCAGTGGGATGTGTCTATTTTAAAGTTTTTTTTTATTATTATTTAAAGTTTAGCTTCAATAAGAGCATTCACACGGTACACGGGTACACGGTAGGTAGTCGAGAGAACTGAAACCTCCCCTTGGACCTTTTATCGATCTCTAAACGAACTTTGATAGTTAAAAAAAGTGGTTTAGATACAAATGCGTATAAAGGGTGATACGGTCAAAATTTGGTCAAAATCATCTTGACGTATTTCTTTCAATTTTGCATTTAAAAAACCTGAACACCCCTCATTTTGAAGGTGTGTGTGTGTAGAATGTTGCTCCTATTTTGATTTTGGAATTCACTCTTCAGTTGTCAAAATGCCGTCCAAGTAAGAAGAGCAGCGTATCAAAATTTTGCTCGCGCATCGCGAAAGTCCGAGCTACTCGAACGCAAAGCAGGCAAAATCGCTAAAAGTTGCCAAATCAACCGTTACAAATGTAATTTAAGTGTTTGGGGAACGTTTGTCGACAGCCAGGAAGTCTGGATCGGGGGGAAATCGAAAACCGGAAGCCGCTGAGACGACAAAGAGAGTTGCTGGTAGTTTCAAGCGAAACCCTAACCTCTCTCTCCGAGATGCCGCAAATAAGCTTGGTGTATCGTCTACAACCGTGCATAGAGCCAAAAAACGAGCCGGACTATCGACTTACAAGAAGGTAGTGACTCCAATTCGTGATGATAAATAAAATACGACGGCCAAAGCGCGATCCCGAGGCTGTACACGACGATGCTGACGAAGTTTGACTGCGTGGTAATGGACGACGAAACCTACGTCAAAGCCGACTACAAGCAGCTTCCGGGACAGGAGTTTTATACGGCAAAAGGAAGGAGAAAGGTAGCAGATATTTTCAAGCACATGAAACTGTCAAAGTTCGCGAAGAAATATCTGGTTTGGCAAGCCATCTGTACCTGTGGCTTGAAAAGCAGCTTTTTCATAGCTTCCGGGACTATCAACCAAACATTTACGTGAAAGAGTGTTTGAATAAACGTCTGCTGCCTTTCCTGAAGAAACACTGTTGTTCCGTACTGTTTTGGCCGGATTTGGCATCTTGCCATCACGGTTAAAAGGCCATGGAGTGGTACGCCGCCAACAACGTGCAGATGGTTCCCAAGGACAAGAACCCTCCCAACACGTCAGAGCTCCGCCCAATTGAGAAATACTGGGCTATTGTCAAGCGGAACCTAAAGAAGACCAAATATACTGCTAAGGACGAGCAGCAGTTCAAGGCAAACTGGCTTTCTGCGGCGAAAAAGGTGGACAAGGGTGCTGTACAAAATCTGATGGCAGGGGTTAAGCGTGAGGCCCGGCAATTCGGATTTGGAAAAGCGGAAGCCTAACTGAATATTTTTCCTGAATTTTATACTAATTATAAAGAAATTTAATTTGATTTTTTAAATAAATGATTTCACCGATTTACACGCGTTTTTCCTTGACTAAGTTTTGACCGTACCACCCTTTAATGTACCTATGTCACTATAGCAGTCAACCTGTTTCTCAAAAAACCATTAGTGAACTTTTCTATTCTAAACTAAACTTAACGCAACTAACGCAACTAAAAGTTCCGTATTCACTTGAAAGTTTTATTTCGGCTGAACAAAGGATTCCAATTCGAATTGCCATCTCGTAAGGGCTTTCAATGTAGGTACCTTATACAGAACTTGATAGGTAAAATGGAGGCTTCAACGAAACAATACAAAAAATACTCATAAAAAAATGGATTTTCACATAACTTTGATCTCACAACAACTATAAACTTAATGTTAGAAATTTGGAAATGCTCAATTATTTACTTCATCAGAACAATTTAATTCATTAGCTCTGTTACATTTGTATGTCTTCTTGTGGCTATTTGAAAATAGTACTAATCCTAAAAAAAATCAAACGAAGTTGTTGGAAGTCTGAAGCGAGGTTGCCGAAAAAAAATTATGATGATGGTTTTCTGTAATGGAAATAGCATAAATTTCTTTGAAAAGTCATGAGAAATTCAGTTTTTCTTACATTTTACTCAAGAAAAATCGTTAAACAGTTTTAAATTCAAAATTTACGTTGACATAAAAACAATAATCTTGGGAATACGAACAAAATAAAAAAAAAAACTGTGAAATCTGTGAATATTTCTAAAATTCTGTGTTCTGTGACACAGAATTTGTGATGGAAATTTGCTAAAAACTCTGTGAAATTATAGATTTTTCTGTTATTTTGACAACTTTGGTCTGAAGAAGAATCATAGATGAAAAAATTAACGGTGTAACCGGTCACTTCCATCTGTACCGTTGAGCCGTCAACACGTACGTCGGAGCATCGTATCGTTGCTGTGTACCTGCAGGAACATTTTACATTATTTATTTTTTTCTTACCTGTTTTTCAATCAGCACTTTTCAGTGCTAAAATTATTTTCATTTTCTTCTTTTCATATTTTTCTCTTTTTTTCCAGCATGGGGAAGTCATCGGCCGGCTCAAGAACCGGTAGATACGAATTACCGAAACTAATTCAGGTTCATCGCCCAAAAAAGTTGAAATTTCCAATTCATTCGATGTCCTTCATAACATCGATGATGAGGAAATATTCATATTTAATTCTGATAAGAGTACTAAGAAACCTTCTTCTTCTTATACTCTTAAAAACGAAAAGGTTCCCCGAATTACGGTCACGATTCCTGACTTCAAAGCCTTTCGAAAAGAAATCGTCACTTCCGTCAAGCATGTGAAGATTTCTTTTCAGATCGGTCGAAGGGAAGCTGCTCGTATATTGGCGGAATCTTTCAATTATTTTCAAAATTTTTTAAATTTTTGAATAATAAAAAACATCAAATTTTTACTTACGACACTAGAAGTGATCGTCCTTTTAAAGTTGTACTTCGTGGTCTCACCGGCGATCAGACACCGGATGAGATCACAACTGAATTAAATTTTTTGTTAGGTTTTTCTCCAATTCAAGTAATTCAAATGAGAAAAAGAACCAAAACGAATAATATCAGTAGTGTTGGTTTTGCTCCTGAGCTTTATTTGATCCTTTTTAAAAAGGATCAAGTTAATAATTTGCAAATTCTTGAAAAGGCTCGTCTTATGTTTCATTGTCGAGTCAAATTCGAACCTTTTCGAAAATCTTCAACCAATTTCCTTCAAAATATTACACAATGTCGTCGTTGTCAAGCTTTTTGTCACGGCGACCTTCAAAAAAAGATCAAACGTCGTTTAAATTTCATTCGTAATGAAAATTTTGCTAAAGCAGTAGAGGACATAAAACCCTACTCAAAGCCGTTTTGGAAATTAACTAAAATTTTGAAAAAGCCCCAGAAACCAATTCCTACTTTGAAAGACGGGGATAAACTTTTTTTAACTAATGCAGAAAAAGCTCAAAAATTGGTCCAACAATTTGAGTCTGCTCATGATTTTAATTTAAACGTTGAAAGTCCAATTGATGCTCAAATTTCCCTTGAATTTGATGATATTCTTTCTAAACAAAATGTATTTGAAAGTTCTTGTGAGACAAATATTGATGAACTTAAATTGATTTTCAAAAAATTTAAAAATATGAAAGCCCCGGGGGAAGATGGATTTTCTATATTCTTATTAAAAAATTGCCTGAAAGCACTTTAAATTTTTTAGTTAAGATCTTCAATAAATGTTTTCACTTGGCTTAAATATTTTCACAATAAATGGAAAAATGCCAAAGTAACACCAATTTTAAAACCTGGAAAAAGTGCTTCAGAGCCTTCAAGTTATCGACCAATTAGTTTGGTCCCTTCTTTAAGTAAACTATTTGAGAGAGTTATTTTGAATAGAATGATGATTCACATTAATCAGAATTCTATTTTCCCTGATGAACAATTTGGTTTTCGTTATGGACATTCTACTACACATCAACTTTTGAGTGTAACTAATATGATTAACGCTAGCAAATCTGAAGGTTATTCAACTGGTGTTGCTCTTCTTGATATTGAAAAAGCTTTTGACAGTGTTTAGCACAAAGGTTTAGTAGCTAAAATAGCTCGATTTGATTTTCCCGTATATCTCACTAAAATTATACAAAATTATTTGACTAGCCGAACCTTACAAGTAAGCTATCAAAATTCATGCTCTGAAAGGACACCCATTAGAGCTGGTGTCCCTCAGGGCAGTATACTTGGGCCAATTTTATACAATATTTTTACTTCTGATCTTCCTGATGTACCAGAAGGAAAAGGTAGAAGATTATTTGCTGATGATACTTTGCTTTCAGTCAAAAGTCTAAATTTACGGGTGGTACGCAGTAGATTTCAACAAAATTGAAGTTCTTTTTTTAATTACTTGAAAATGTGGAAAATTTCTCCTAACGCTTCCAAAACTCAACTTATTTTATTTCTCCATAAGCCAAGTGCTAAATTTTTAAAACATAATGAAAATCATTCCATAACTTTTAATCGGGTTTCATTAGAATGGTCTGATCGCGTGAAGTACTTGGGACTCACACTTGATCGGAATCTTACTTTTAAAAATCACATTGAAAATATTCAATCTAAATGTAATAAATACACTAAATCTCTTTATTCTCTCATCAGCAGGAAATCCAAGTTGTGTCTGCGAAATAAGATGCTCATCTACAAACAAGTGTTCCGACCAGCGATAATGTATGCAGTTCCGATTTGGTCTAGCTGCTGCGCGACGAGGAAGAAAGCCACCCAGAGGATTCAGAACAAGGTTCTGAAAATGATTTTGCGGCTTCCACCTTGGCACAGCACCGAAGATTGCGGGCATGGAATCTATCGAAAAGATGGCCAACAAAATCATCTCCAACTTCAGAGGCAAATCGATGCAGTCTTCCATCGCAGAAATTAGTTCTTTTTACAATTAAGTTAGTTTTTAGGATATAGTTTAGGCTTAGGTTGATATATAAATATATTTTTTCTATACAGGATATTCTCCTATAAATCAAATAATTTATTGCTCTAGCAAGTTTAAATCAAATAAACAATGTTTAATATTTACTTAATTAAAGAGTTGAACTGATCATAATTGATCTGAACACTTAATATACAGTAATAACATAACTTGAATGTAATGATTAAAAGGTTAATAAAGACTTATTTAAAAAAAACGGTGTAACCGGTTGGTTACAAATTGTTAGATTTTTGTTTCAGTTTTGTAATCTTATATGTTGTATGTTAGAAAATTCATGTTCTTGTACGGTCTGACTCCAAGATAGCACAACAGTAGGCTACGTTTCCTGCGTGCTGTTGTCAATGGAGGAAAAGGAGGATCAAGTGGAAAATGGAATGAAAAAGTCGAAAAGGAAGCTTGCTTCCATATTTCGAGGTCTCTTCTAAATCAGGCGTCCGTGAGTAAAGTCCGTGTTGTGTTTAGTGTTCGTGAAACTCCAAAGAATTCGCCCGGAAACACCGGTTGGCTTCCTCACGGCTCGGCGCGCAGATCCTTTGTGGTCTCGCGCCTAATCGTAAAAGACCATCATCATCGTCCTCGGGTTCTGCGGAATCCTAACTTCCAAGGAGGACTTCTCTTCTCGGCCTGTCCGGATACGAGGCACTCAGGCCGAATAAACGTCAACAAAGGACGACGCCTGCAACAACTGAGTCTAGCAACGCCCGCTGGCGCCGACAGTTTCGGCACCCCGTCGATACGCCAATATAGCCCTTCTGCTTCCGGAACTGGAGATCTACAACCAGCAGCACAACTACGGTCAGTGAAAGCTTACACGGCACATTACAGACAGAAATTAATTATTGTACACACAGACAACACGCCACATAAAAACATCAATAAAATAACAATTAACATGAAATTTCCGAGTTCTTGTCGTTTATCCATGAAGTCCTGTTGGGCTTGTGATATAGCTCAGTTGGCAAGTCTGTTGTCTCCTGAGCCGATGTCCGCGAGTTCGAGCCCAAGAGTAAACATCGAACGCAGTTGTACCGGATAGTTTTTCAATAACGATCCGCCAACTGCAACGTTGATAAAGTCGCGAATGCCATAAAGATGGTAAAACGACTATAATCGAAAAAAAAAAAACATGAAGTCCTGAGGTTCCATACTCTTAGAGTACCTTGCTTTGGCTGATCAGCCACTTCATATCAGTAACAACGGTTATGAACAAACGCGGGAGAAAGTCGTACAGAAACAAAAAAAAATTAATGTTAAACAATATTGTTCAATGGTTAAAATGTCCCTTCCACTTCTAAAGAAGCGTATGGAATGGAGTAAAGACCAAAATGGGCCTGAAGGGATCGTCAAAATAATCGAAATTAATACGTATTATTGTTGATTTACTTTTAAAGCTTGTTCGAGAATTCCTTTTTTCAATGATTTGATTTTATAAATAAAACCAAATTTTGTGATGAATTATGTACCTCAAAAGTAATAGATACTTGAATAGTGTTTGAATCAAATAACTAAAAATATGTTCAATTTTATTTTTAAATAGCAGGCCCTTAAAACATGGAACAAAACTGCAAAGAATCAAGAAGAACTCAAATATTGAGCTTAATTAGAGTGTCCTGCCCGAGAATTCCCGGGAATGAAAAAAATCGGGACTTTCCGAATTCCGGGAAACGCGAACAAAATCCCGGTAATTTCCGAAGACAATAAAAAAATTCAAATTATTAAATCTAACACGATCTCAGTTAGAAAAATGGATCAAATTGAGCCAGAAAAATGATAGTTCTACTTTGATATATGGCTTACACTAAATTTGTTTTTCTAAAAATTGGTTAATTTATTGAATTTGATATGAAATGTTTTTCCGTTGGAAAACTTAGTGTAAAAGTAAAAAACAACGTGACAAAGAATCTATACAACTAAATAATTTCAATGCAGAAACGGTACGAAAACAACCTGAATGTTCTTTTTTGCAACTTTTTGCAGTTAGAACGTCCGATTTGCAAACTGTGACAGTAGCAAAATTATCGGCAAATAAATGACATATTTTGAAACAGAAGGATAGTTATCTGAAAATTTACCAGATTTTTCTGAACAACCTGAAGTCGATAGTGGAAAATTGTTCTCAATCATTTCAAATTTTTGCAGCAAGAATCAGTTAGTCAGTGATATTTTTGCCATTTTTGTGTTTTTTTGTATTTTTCTGTAATTTTTGTAATTTTTGAAATTTTTGTAATTTTTGTAAGTTTTGAAATTTTTTAAATTTTTGTAATTTCTGTCATTTTGTAGTTTTGTAATTTTTGTAATTTTTGTAATTTTTGTAATTTTTGTAATTTTTGTAATTTTTGTATTTTTTTTTTCTTTATTTTAAGAGACTTTCAGCCTTTGGCTGGTTCGTTTCTGGAAGAAGTTTATTCTAGTTTACATATCATCAAACAAATAAGATTCTTTAAGGAAACAAAGTAGTTTTTCCTCTTCTACTTCGTCATTTGAAAGGATATTCATTATGGACACGCCAATCTGGTACGCCTCTCTGGGTCCTTGGAGTTCAGGACATTCGATGAGTATGTGTTCCACTGTTTGCCTTACGTTGCATAAATCACACATCCTTGCTGGTTCCCCGGAGACATAATGCCGATGAGTATACCTCGTGTGCCCAACCCGAAGCCTCGATTACAATACTTGTTCTTTCCTACTAGCTCGATCTTTCTTTGTATTTTTTGTAATTTCTTGTAATTTTTTTGTAATATTTGTATTTTTTGTAATTTTTGTAATTTTTGTCATTTTTGCCATTTTGGTCATTTTTGTCATTTTTGTCATTTTTGTCATTTTTGTCATTTTTGTCATTTTTGTCATTTTTGTCATTTTTGTCATTTTTGTCATTTTTGTCATTTTTGTCATTTTTGTCATTTTTGTCATTTTTGTCATTTTTGTCACTTTTGTCATTTTTGTCATTTTTGTCATTTTTGTCATTTTTGTCATTTTTGTCATTTTTGTCATTTTTGTCATTTTTGTCATTTTTGTCATTTTTGTCATTTTTGTCATTTTTGTCATTTTTGTCATTTTTGTCATTTTTGTCATTTTTGTCATTTTTGTCATTTTTGTCATTTTTGTCATTTTTGTCATTTTTGTCATTTTTGTCATTTTTGTCATTTTTGTCATTTTTGTCATTTTTGTCATTTTTGTCATTTTTGTCATTTTTGTCATTTTTGTCATTTTTGTCATTTTTGTCATTTTTGTCATTTTTGTCATTTTTGTCATTTTTGTCATTTTTGTCATTTTTGTCATTTTTGTCATTTTTGTCATTTTTGTCATTTTTGTCATTTTTGTCATTTTTGTCATTTTTGTCATTTTTGTCATTTTTGTCATTTTTGTCATTTTTGTCATTTTTGTCATTTTTGTCATTTTTGTCATTTTTGTCATTTTTGTCATTTTTGTCATTTTTGTCATTTTTGTCATTTTTGTCATTTTTGTCATTTTTGTCATTTTTGTCATTTTTGTCATTTTTGTCATTTTTGTCATTTTTGTCATTTTTGTCATTTTTGTCATTTTTGTCATTTTTGTCATTTTTGTCATTTTTGTCATTTTTGTCATTTTTGTCATTTTTGTCATTTTTGTCATTTTTGTCATTTTTGTCATTTTTGTCATTTTTGTCATTTTTGTCATTTTTGTCATTTTTGTCATTTTTGTCATTTTTGTCATTTTTGTCATTTTTGTCATTTTTGTCATTTTTGTCATTTTTGTCATTTTTGTCATTTTTGTCATTTTTGTCATTTTTGTCATTTTTGTCATCTTTGTCATTTTTGTCATTTTTGTCATTTTTGTCATTTTTGTCATTTTTGTCATTTTTGTCATTTTTGTCAGTTTTGTCATTTTTGTCATTTTTGTCATTTTTGTCATTTTTGTCATTTTTGTCATTTTTGTCATTTTTGTCATTTTTGTCATTTTTGTCATTTTTGTCATTTTTGTCATTTTTGTCATTTTTGTCATTTTTGTCATTTTTGTCATTTTTGTCATTTTTGTCATTTTTGTCATTTTTGTCATTTTTGTCATTTTTGTCATTTTTGTCATTTTTGTCATTTTTGTCATTTTTGTCATTTTTGTCATTTTTGTCATTTTTGTCATTTTTGTCATTTTTGTCATTTTTGTCATTTTTGTCATTTTTGTCATTTTTGTCATTTTTGTCATTTTTGTCATTTTTGTCATTTTTGTCATTTTTGTCATTTTTGTCATTTTTGTCATTTTTGTCATTTTTGTCATTTTTGTCATTTTTGTCATTTTTGTCATTTTTGTCATTTTTGTCATTTTTGTCATTTTTGTCATTTTTGTCATTTTTGTCATTTTTGTCATTTTTGTCATTTTTGTCATTTTTGTCATTTTTGTCATTTTTGTCATTTTTGTCATTTTTGTCATTTTTGTCATTTTTGTCATTTTTGTCATTTTTGTCATTTTTGTCATTTTTGTCATTTTTGTCATTTTTGTCATTTTTGTCATTTTTGTCATTTTTGTCATTTTTGTCATTTTTGTCATTTTTGTCATTTTTGTCATTTTTGTCATTTTTGTCATTTTTGTCATTTTTGTCATTTTTGTCATTTTTGTCATTTTTGTCATTTTTGTCATTTTTGTCATTTTTGTCATTTTTGTCATTTTTGTCATTTTTGTCATTTTTGTCATTTTTGTCATTTTTGTCATTTTTGTCATTTTTGTCATTTTTGTCATTTTTGTCATTTTTGTCATTTTTGTCATTTTTGTCATTTTTGTCATTTTTGTCATTTTTGTCATTTTTGTCATTTTTGTCATTTTTGTCATTTTTGTCATTTTTGTCATTTTTGTCATTTTTGTCATTTTTGTCATTTTTGTCATTTTTGTCATTTTTGTCATTTTTGTCATTTTTGTCATTTTTGTCATTTTTGTCATTTTTGTCATTTTTGTCATTTTTGTCATTTTTGTCATTTTTGTCATTTTTGTCATTTTTGTCATTTTTGTCATTTTTGTCATTTTTGTCATTTTTGTCATTTTTGTCATTTTTGTCATTTTTGTCATTTTTGTCATTTTTGTCATTTTTGTCATTTTTGTCATTTTTGTCATTTTTGTCATTTTTGTCATTTTTGTCATTTTTGTCATTTTTGTCATTTTTGTCATTTTTGTCATTTTTGTCATTTTTGTCATTTTTGTCATTTTTGTCATTTTTGTCATTTTTGTCATTTTTGTCATTTTTGTCATTTTTGTCATTTTTGTCATTTTTGTCATTTTTGTCATTTTTGTCATTTTTGTCATTTTTGTCATTTTTGTCATTTTTGTCATTTTTGTCATTTTTGTCATTTTTATCATTTTTGTCATTTTTGTCATTTGTGTCATTTTTGTCATTTTTGTCATTTTTGTCATTTTTGTCATTTTTGTCATTTTTGTCATTTTTGTCATTTTTGTCATTTTTGTCATTTTTGTCATTTTTGTCATTTTTGTCATTTTTGTCATTTTTGTCATTTTTGTCATTTTTGTCATTTTTGTCATTTTTGTCATTTTTGTCATTTTTGTCATTTTTGTCATTTTTGTCATTTTTGTCATTTTTGTCATTTTTGTCATTTTTGTCATTTTTGTCATTTTTGTCATTTTTGTCATTTTTGTCATTTTTGTCATTTTTGTCATTTCTGTCATTTTTGTCATTTTTGTCATTTTTGTCATTTTTGTCATTTTTGTCATTTTTGTCATTTTTGTCATTTTTGTCATTTTTGTCATTTTTGTCATTTTTGTCATTTTTGTCATTTTTGTCATTTTTGTCATTTTTGTCATTTTTGTCATTTTTGTCATTTTTATCATTTTTGTCATTTTTGTCATTTTTGTCATTTTTGTCATTTTTGTCATCTTTGTCATTTTTGTCATTTTTGTCATTTTTGTCATTTTTGTCAGTTTTGTCATTTTTGTCAGTTTTGTCATTTTTGTCAGTTTTGTCATTTTTGTCATTTTTGTCAGTTTTGTCATTTTTGTCATTTTTGTCATTTTTGTCATTTTTGTCATTTTTGTCATTTTTGTCATTTTTGTCATTTTTGTCATTTTTGTCATTTTTGTCATTTTTGTCATTTTTGTCATTTTTGTCATTTTTGTCATTTTTGTCATTTTTGTCATTTTTGTCATTTTTGTCATTTTTGTCATTTTTGTCATTTTTGTCATTTTTGTCATTTTTGTCATTTTTGTCATTTTTGTCATTTTTGTCATTTTTGTCATTTTTGTCATTTTTGTCATTTTTGTCATTTTTGTCATTTTTGTCATTTTTGTCATTTTTGTCATTTTTGTCATTTTTGTCATTTTTGTCATTTTTGTCATTTTTGTCATTTTTGTCATTTTTATCATTTTTATCATTTTTGTCATTTTTGTCATTTTTGTCATTTTTGTCATTTTTGTCATTTTTGTCATTTTTGTCATTTTTGTCATATTTGTCATTTTTGTCATTTTTGTCATTTTTGTCATTTTTGTCATTTTGGTCATTTTTGTCACTTTTGTCATTTTTGTCATTTTTGTCATTTTTGTCATTTTTGTCATTTTTGTCATTTTTGTCATTTTTGTCATTTTTGTCATTTTTGTCATTTTTGCCATTTTTGTCATTTTTGTCATTTTTGTCATTTTTGTCATTTGTGTCATTTTTGTCATTTTTGTCATTTTTGTCATTTTTGTCATTTTTGTCATTTTTGTCATTTTTGTCATTTTTGTCATTTTTGTCATTTTTGTCATTTTTGTCATTTTTGTCATTTTTGTCATTTTTGTCATTTTTGTAATTTTTGTCATTTTTGTCATTTTTTTCATTTTTGTCATTTTTGCCATTTTTGTCATTTTTTACTTTATTTTATCATATTTGTCACTTTTGTCATGTTTCTAAATTTTTGTTATTTTTGTCATTTTGAAAGTACGAATTCCGTAAATCCAAAATTAAAATTCAAAATATTTCATTTTTTCAAATTAATCTATTTATTTGACTTAAGAATTCAGAATGTTGTTGGCTTAAGTAAGGTATCACTATGATGGCATCCTGATTTCAATCGCTTAGCCTTAAATCGCCCATAACAGAAGCTGGCGGAAAGGCACTGTTTTGGAATATTTGTCCACCACCCGTTGTGCGCCAAAAGCTCCAGATTTACATAACACAGGTGCATAATTGCGAATGTTTTATTTTGTCAATTAAAGCAGTTGCACAGCGAGCTCGCCGTTTTTTTTTCTCTCTTCCTTTTGTGTATGACACAAACGCAGCGATTTTCACGCCCGAGTCGCGTGCCTTTCTCTACTCTACGCGACGAACGTGAAGCAGCAGCCATGGGACGCCATCTAACGCCATAAACACACATGCTGGCTGGCTGGGGCTCGCTAAAGAGTTGAGTTGGGGCGAGGAGAAAAAAAAACATAAACGTAAACACAAAAGCCATACAAAAGCTCCAGCAGCCAGTCAGTTTAGCGTCTGGAAACATGTTTATTCCATATGTTATTTTGTATGTGCTAAGCCTCTGCTGAAAAGTGTGAGCAAACAATAAGCCTCGCAATGCGCCTCAACGCCATCAGCCAGATAGTCTGTTGTTGGCTCAATTTAGTTTCGATTTGATCCGAATACTGCAGGTGACAATTCGATGTACTGAAACCGAATCATAACAGATTTGAGGAAAAAAAATAGATTTTCAACGATTCGAATGCGCTGAAGGTTGCAATCAACTGACGGTTCGTCATATTTACAACTCCT